>NC_046313.1:119600739-119628239 GCF_009819535.1 Lacerta agilis | reverse complement strand
GGTTCTTCAATTCCTCCTCACTTTCTGCCATCAAGGTTGTGTCGACAGCGTGTCTGAGGTTGTTGATATTTCTTTCCGGCAATCTTAATTCCGGTTTGGGATTCATCCAGCCCAGCCTTTCGCATGATGAATTCTGCATATAAGTTAAATAAGCTAAATTTATTTAACCCACGTTACTTCATGCTTTCTTGCCATCCATCCCAAGCACACATTACTAGCCAGGGAGGGCGGAGGGCAGAGGGCAGAGGGTAGGCAGCACAAGACGGGAAAATGGAGGGGCGCATGGAGGCACATCGCAGAAACAAAATAATTGCGCAGTTGGGAGTGACCCCCCCGATGGTCATCTAGTCCAACCCCCTGCAATGCAGCAATTTTTGCCCAACAGGGTAACTCGAACCCATGACCCTGAGATTATGAGCGTCATGCTCTACTGACTGGGCTGTGATTTGGGGGGCAGCTCCTTATCTCCACCACGATGGCGGCGGGTGACCAACCTCCCTCTCTTTCGCGTCCAGAGGATCCTGCCCACCTGTTTTCCGAAGTCTACCTGTGCCAGCAGGATTCCCCGCTTCCTGAGATGGTCCAAACTCTGGACAACGAAGAGCTATTCTGGTTCAACTCCTCGGAGTCCGCCTGGCACGCCCGCCTCCGTGATTTCCAGCCAGGGGTGCAGAACCGGACACCCCAAGGTTACATCCGGCGGCTGAACCAGCTCTGCAATGATGTGCTGAGCAACTTTTCGTACTATTTCGCAATTATGCCGGAAGCGAAAGGTGAGGGGATGGAGGGAGGGAGGGAGGGGGGGGGCCACCGGAGACTTCCTCCAACGAGGAAGTTTATTATGCATTGTAGAATATAGGTTACAATAAAAATTAACATGATATGCTACGATAGAAACAATAATGAGTATAATAAAAAAATAATACTATCATTAAAAATAATACAAATGACAATGTAAGTAAAAGGATGGGGAGCCACCATTGAAAAGGCCACGTTCTATGGAAGAAATACGGAAGAAATATGGAAGAAAGGTTTCTATGGAAGAAATACGGAAGAAATATGGAAGAAAGGTTTGTTTATGAAAATGTGTTGATTATAATATTTTGATGGAGTTAGAAGTAATAAGAGCAACAGCTTTACTGAGTTAAGAGAGGAAAGAATACAAGAAGTTAAGATTTAGAAGGTGACATTTTATTTGATACGAGTAAGTTTTATGATATAAGATTTGTCGATTATAATTGTAAGATTAAGATTAGATGTATGGATTTAGATTTGACAATGTTGCAAAGTTACTAAAGAAGATTTGAAATGAACGCATAAGAGAGGGCGAGAGGAGGTCCCAAGTAAGATTTGGAAGAAGTGATGGATTTTTGAGTAATTGTCTGTGTGTGTGTTGGGTGTATTGTGTTGTTTTTATGGGATGTGGGATATTTGTAATTGGTTTAATTTGGAAAATCCAATAAACTTTTATTTAAAAAAAAAATTAAAAAAAGAAAAGGCCACGTTCTCCTGTTGCCACCCTGCAAACCACCCTCTGCCTCTCCCCCCCAACCCCACAGGTGTTGCTCAGGTGGAGGTAATCCCCCTGCTGCCGCTGCAGCTGGGCCAGCCCAACACCCTCGTCTGCTCAGTGACCAACCTCTTCCCTCCTGCGGCCGAGGTCACTTGGACGCGCCAAGGTCAGCCCGTGACCCAGGGGGTCTCCACCCCTCCGGCAATTCCTGTGCAGGACCTGGACTTCAGGCTCTTCTCCTATTTGGAGGTGACCCCCCAGGAAGGAGACATCTACAGCTGCGACGTCAAGAGTCCCCGCGACACCTTCAGCATCCAGGCATTCTGGGGTGAGGCCTTGCTTTCACCGTCTCTCCCCCCCCCCTGCCCCAAATGACCCTTGTGCTCTCTCTCATACACCCCCCCAACTGACCCTCTGTCCCATCTCTCTCCCACCTGCAGTCCCCCAAGATCCCGTCCCCTCGGAGCTCCTGGAGAACATCCTGTGTGGCGCGGCGTTTGGGGTCGGCACGCTCTTTGCCATCGCGGGGGTGGTCTTGGTGGCAGTATCCTGCAAGTGCAGCAGCACAGGTAGAGCTGGAGGAGGGCCCCCCCCCCCACGGGCCCCTTGGGGAAGGAGGAGGCTGCAGCTCAGGGCACACAGAAGGTGGAACCGAAGGCTTGTATGGTCGGAAGGGGTCCCCCGAGGGTCATCCATCCCAACCCACTCTGCAAGGTCGCGGGGTTCCCTTTTCATTCATCTCTTTCCTTGCTGGACATAAATGTGTACACCGCTTGATGTGAAATATTGCAACCATCAAAGATCCCTGCGTCACAGGGGGTTGCGCTAGATGACCCTTAGGGGTCCCTCCCTCCAGTTCTGTGATTCTATGTCCTTTCTCTTTTGCAGAATGAATTCCCGAGAGTCGGCCAGAAGGAGGGATTTGGAGGAGGAGGAGCATCACCTTTAAAGTCACCCACCCACCCGCTTCCCCCCCCTGCGGGAAATGCCCCTCGATGCCAGAATCTGTGTGTGTGTGTGTGCCCATTTGCATTCAGCGAGTCTCGAACATGTGTCCACCCTGCTTTTGTCACGTGTTTCCGTTGCCACTGACTCCAGGCAGGGGTGGGAGAGACTCCAGTCTGTGGGCCAGGAAATAAAACTGCTGCCAGTCAGTGTGGGCAGTCCTGGCTGAGGTGGGTCAGCGATCTGAGGGAGCGGCTTCTGTTCCCGTTAAAGTCATCGCTGCTAGAGAAGCAGGGGGATAAATGAGGGGGTGGAAGGAGCAGAGGACAGGATCCCAACCAGGTCTGGCTGAAGCACTGCTGGCTCAGATCCCACTTCTGACACCACTGTCGCCACCACCCCACTTCTGACACCACTGTCGCCACCAACCCCACTTCTGACACCACTGTCGCCACCAACCCCACTTCTCACATCACTGTCGCCACCAGCCCCACTTCTGACACCACTGTCGCCACCAGCCCCACTTCTGACACCACTGTCGCCACCAGCCCCACTTCTGACACCACTGTCGCCACCAGCCCCACTTCTGACACCACTGTCGCCACCAGCCCCACTTCTGACACCACTGTCGCCACCAGCCCCACTTCTGACACCACTGTCGCCACCAGCCCCACTTCTGACACCACTGTCGCCACCAGCCCCACTTCTCACATCACTGTCGCCACCAGCCCCACTTCTCACACCACTGTCGCCACCAACCCCACTTCTGACACCACTGTCGCCACCAACCCCACTTCTGACACCACTCTCGCCACCAACCCCACTTCTGACACCACTGTCGCCACCAGCCCCACTTCTGACACCACTGTCGCCACCAGCCCCACTTCTGACACCACTGTCGCCACCAACCCCACTTCTGACACCACTGTCGCCACCAGCCCCACTTCTGACACCACTGTCGCCACCAGCCCCACTTCTGACACCACTGTCGCCACCAGCCCCACTTCTGACACCACTGTCGCCACCAACCCCACTTCTGACACCACTGTCGCCACCAGCCCCACTTCTGACACCACTGTCGCCACCAACCCCACTTCTGACACCACTGTCGCCACCAACCCCACTTCTGACACCACTGTCGCCACCAACCCCACTTCTGACACCACTCTCGCCACCAACCCCACTTCTGACACCACTACCGTCAACCCCACTTCTGACACCACTGTCGCCACCAACCCCACTTCTGACACCACTGTCGCCACCAACCCCACTTCTGACCCCACTGTCGCCACCAACCCCACTTCTGACACCACTGTCGCCACCAACCCCACTTCTGACACCACTGTCGCCACCTGCTCCACTTCTGACACCACTATCGCCACCAACCCCACTTCTGACACCACTGTCGCCACCAACCCCACTTCTGACACCACTGTCGCCACCTGCTCCACTTCTGACACCACTGTCACCACCAGCCCCACTTCTGACACCACTGTCACCACCAACCCCACTTCTGACACCACTACCGGCACAACCCCACTTCTGACACCACTATCGTCAACCCCACTTCTGACACCACTCTCGCCACCAACCCCACTTCTGACACCACTGTCGCCACCAACCCCACTTCTGACACCACTGTCGCCACCAACCCCACTTCTGACCCCACTGTCGCCACCAACCCCACTTCTGACACCACTGTCGCCACCAAACCCACTTCTGACACCACTGTCGCCACCAACCCCACTTCTGACACCACTGTCGCCACCTGCTCCACTTCTGACACCACTATCGCCACCAACCCCACTTCTGACACCACTGTCGCCACCAACCCCACTTCTGACACCACTGTCGCCACCTGCTCCACTTCTGACACCACTATCGCCACCAACCCCACTTCTGACACCACTGTCGCCACCAGCCCCACTTCTGACACCACTGTCGCCACCTGCTCCACTTCTGACACCACTGTCACCACCAGCCCCACTTCTGACACCACTACCGGCACAACCCCACTTCTGACACCACTATCGTCAACCCCACTTCTGACACCACTACCGCCACCAACCCCACTGCTAGCACTGTCACTGTTGCTGCAGGTTTTGTCATGGCCTTTGGCTAGAACAAGAAACTTACATAGATTGAATATTGCTAGCCCCACAACCATCACTCATCCCACTGCTCCCATCGCTAGCACCACCACTCCTGCTCCTCCCAGCTATGGGTCTTTTTTGCCAGGACAGGGACACGGCTTGGCCTCAGATCTATTTCCTGGGCAGGCCCATCAGCACCCAGCTTTTCCGCCACCCCCGGGGGAATGAGAGATCTTCCTGGTCTGCCGCTGTCCCTTTAACAGGACCTTCTCGTGGAGGTACAGAGACCATCACCTGCTAATTGCTGCGTGCGGCAGGAGAGGACTGTACCACGCGATTCTTCAGAGTGGGCAGCTGGGCCCTGCAGCGCAGTTTTCCTTTTGTGTGCGTGGCAGGGTTGAGCCCAGGCACGTGTGAAGCGATGGTGCCTCTGAGCGTGTTGAGAGTGCTGTCCATTAATGCGAGGAAGTGCAGCTTGCCCTTTGACAGCTTGCAGGAGGCAGCTGCAGTATTTCTGGGCAGAAGCCATCCCCAGAAGCCCTCTCCCTTTACTACGTTTTAGCATCAGAGAATCGTAAGAGTTGGAAGGGACACCAGGGTCATCTAGTCCAACCCCCTGCAATGCAAGAATATCTGGCCCAATGTGGGTCTCGAACCCGTGACCCTGAGATTAAGAGTCCCATGTTCTACCAGCTGAGCTATCAGGGATGTGGAAGGACAGGAAATTTAGCGGGGGGGGGGGGAGATAAGCGTCACCACCAGTTGAATTTCTGCCCTTTCATACAGCTGCTATGGGGAAGGCTTGAATAATCCCCGGGACACCCCTACCTTGCAGGGTGGTTGTGACGGGCAACATGATACAAAGGCAGTGGGCATCTTCTTGGTTTTAAAAGGGGGGGGGGAGAGAGACTAGGAGGCCCGTGCAGGACTGAAGAGGCATTGCAACTTTTAAAAGAGGGAGAGCAGAGAGATGGGAGGAGCAAAAAAAAGACCAGGGGAGGGGTGTTTTCGATTGTTCCTGCTCAGTGATGTGTCCTTTCCTTTATGTTCCTGCCCCCAGGTGCCAAATGGAGTTATTGTCAGGGGTGCAAAAAATAAAATGAAAATAATAATTAAAAAAAAACAGATTTTGGAACTATTCTTTTGCGTCCTTCCTGGCATTGCAAGCCGGAATTGAGGCAGAACCCCCCCGGGGGGGTGCCTTTTTGGGGTGGGGTGGGGGCATCTAGGGGCATAGCAAGGGGGCGGGGGGCCGCCCCGGGATCCATAATGGAGGGGGTGACAAATTATCAAGGAACAAAGCTATTAAACACTCTCACTCTCGTGTGTGTGTGTGTTTGAGAGAGAGATTAAGAATACAGGTAATTTACATTCAAAACATCACCACATCAATCCGCTTACAACGCTTTTAAAGAAATCTATGAATTATTATTATTATTATTATTATTATTATTATTATTATTATTATTATTATTGCTGCTGCTCCTGCTACTGTTGCTAGCTGACATTCCTGTATCGCAGGGGGTCAGACTAGAAGAACTCTGGTGTGCCTTCCAAGTCTATCATCCCATGATTATAATAGTCTGGGGGTAGGGGCGTAGCAAGGGGGTGGGGGGCGGGTCGCCCTGGTCCCCAAAATGGAGGGGGTGACAAATTATCAATTTTCTTTTTTGAATTTTTTTTTAAAATGCCTGCTCCGAAGGTCTTATCTTACTGTACTAGGGATTATATAGCTATATATGAAATTTCATGCATATTGGTTCATATCTTGACCCTCCTCCACCAAAATAGCTGTTCACTTGGCTGTTTTCCTATGTCATGAAGGCTGAACTTTCAGTTCAGAGAACACTTACTGTTCCCAACCCTAACCCTGTGGAAAGCCATCTAATTAGACATTAATTTGATTTCGAGATGTTTTTAGGAGGTAATTTAATTATTGTTTGATTTTATACCAATGTTACGTACCTGATGTTAGCCACCCTGAGCCCGACTTCAGCCGGGGAGGGCGGGATATAAATAAAAGGTTTTTATTATTATTATTACTTGTTATTATTCCTTTGTAAGAAAATATGAAATAACGTAACACCATTTTTGCGGGGGGGGAATCAATGGGGGGGGAGACAAGAAATTTTCTGCACCGGGCACCACCTGACCTTCCCATGCGTGGGGGTGTGTGTGTGTGTGACAATTTTTTTTTGCCCCCATGTACCAATTTACCTTGCTACGCCCCTGGGGGCATCTGAGGATGGATGCAGGGGTGGAAAGGTGGGGAGTCAGTCCATGGGGGTGGGGCCAGTCCATGGGGGTGTGGCCAGTGCATGGGGGTGTGGCCAGTGCATGGGGGTGTGGCCAGTGCATGGGGGTGTGGCCTGGGGAATTAGAGCGGGGGAAGGGCAGAGAGTTACAAAATTTGTGGCATTAAAAAAATATATTTTTAAAAAAGTTTTTCCTGGTTTTCCAAAGTATGTGCATTGGTTTCCCCCCCCCCCCAGTACATGCATTTTTTTTTGACAGTACATGCCTTTTTTAAAAGAGAGGGAGGGAGGGAGAGAGACTCGCCCCCCCACCATTTCCAAAGACCTCCCGCCCCCTCCCCGCACAGCCCCGCCACCGGGAACCGGAGAGGCGGCTTCCTGACGCTGCGCCTGGCTCCTTTGCAGGGCGAAAGCGAAAGTGCTCCCCCCACGAGGACCCGAGCGAAAGCGCAGCGAGCGGGGGAGGGGAGTGAAAGCGGAAGCAGGAGGGGGAGGGGGAGGGGGACCTGCTTCTATATCTGGCGACGCCAGGCGGTTTCGGATCCCCTCTGGGTGGTGGTTGTTCTGCAAAATGCAAAAAGCAACGACCAAACAGGAGCTCTGGCAACTGCAATAATAGAGAGACGCGAGACTGGCAGGCCGGGGGGCCGGTTCTGGCCCGCTGAGCGTCTCAGCATTGCAGCGGGTTGGTTTGGATGACCCCCGGGGGTCCCTTCCAACTTTTTAGTACGCCGAATTTCTATGGGTTTTTTTTTTTTTAAGGGCAGGGTGTGTGTGGAAACCTCCCAACTGCGGCCCTCCAGACCTCGCGGCCCGGCCCTCGGGACTCTTCTCAGACCACGCCCCTTCTCCCCAGGCCACGCCCCTCGCCGGCCTTGCTTTGCACCCCGAGAATCATAGAATCCTAGAGTTGGAAGAGACCCCAAGGGCCATCCAGTCCAACCCCCTGCCAAGCAGGAAACACCATCAAAGCATTCCTGACAGATGGCTGTCAAGCCTCCGCTTAAAGACCTCCAAAGAAGGAGACTCCACCACACTCCTTGGCAGCAAATTCCACTGTCAAACAGCTCACACTGTCAAGAAGTTCTTCCTAATGTTTAGGTGGAATCTTCTTTCTTGTAGTTTGAATCCATTGCTCTGTGTCCGCTTCTCTGGAGCAGCAGAAAACAACCTTTCACCCTCCTCTATATGACATCCTTTGATATATTTGAACATGGCTATCAGATCACCCCTTAACCTTCTCTTCTCCAGGCTAAACATACCCAGCTCCCTAAGCCGTTCCTCATAAGGCATTGTTTCCAGGCCTTGGACCATTTTGATTGCCCTCCTCTGGACTCGTTCCAGCTTGTCAGTATCCTTCTTGAACTATGGTGCCCAGAACTGGACACAGTATTGCAGGTGAGGTCTGACCAGAGCAGAATACAGTGGTACTATTACTTCCCTTGATCTAGATGCTATACTCCTATTGATGCAGCCCAAAATTGCATTGGCTTTTTTAGCTGCTGCATCACACTGTTGACTCATGTCAAGTTTATGATCTACCAAGACTCCTAGATCCTTTTCACATGTACTGCTCTCAAGCCAGGTGTCACCCATCCTGTATTTGTGCCTTTCATTTTTTTGGCCCAAGTGTAGTACTTTGCATTTCTCCCTGTTAAAATTCATCTTGTTTGCTTTGGCCCAGTTCTCTAATCTGTTCAGGTGATCTGTTTTAGTGATCACAGCGTTCCTTTCTAGGTGCTCACAGACCGTTTGCTTAATGATCTGCTCTAGAATTTTTCCTGGTATTGATGTCAGGCTCTTCGTGTCCGACTCTTCGTGACCCCATGGACCAGAGCACGCCAGGCACGCCTATCCTTCACTGCCTCCCGCAGTTTGGCCAAACTCATGCTAGTCGCTTCGAGAACACTGTCCAGCCATCTCATCCTCTGTTGTCCCCTTCTCCTTGTGCCCTCCATCTTTCCCAACATCAGGGTCTTTTCCAAGGAGTCTTCTCTTCTCATGAGGTGGCCAACGTACTGGAGCCTCAACTTCAGGATCTGTCCTTCTAGTGAGCACTCAGGGCTGATTTCTTTGAGAATGGATAGGTTTGATCTTCTTGCAGTCCATGGGACTCTCAAGAGTCTCCTCCAGCACCATAATTCAAAAGCATCAATTCTTCGGCGATCAGCCTTCTTTATGGTCCAGCTCTCACTTCCGTACATTACTACTGGGAAAACCATAGCTTTAACTTTGTGGACCTTTGTCGGCAAGGTGATGTCTTTGCTTTTTAAGATGCTGTCTAGGTTTGTCATTGCTTTTCTCCCAAGAAGCAGGCGTCTTCTAATTTCGTGACTGCTGTCACCATCTGCAGTGATCATGGAACCCAAGAAAGTGAAATCTCTCACTGCCTCCATTTCTTCCCCTTCTATTTGCCAGGAGGTGATGGGACCAGTGGCCATGATCTTAGTTTTTTTGATGTTGAGCTTCAGACCATATTTTGCGCTCTCTTCTTTCACCCTCATTAAAAGGTTCTTTAATTCTTCCTCGCTTTCTGCCATCAAGGTAGTATCATCAGCATATCTGAGGTTGTTGATATTTTTTCCGGCAATCTTAATTCCGGTTTGGGATTCATCCAGTCCAGCCTTTCGCATGATGAATTCTGCATATAACTTAAATAAGCAGGGAGACAGTATACAGCCTTGTCGTACTCCTTTCCCAATTTTGAACCAATCAGTTGTTCCATATCCAGTTCTAACTGTAGCTTCTTGTCCCACATAGAGATTTCTCAGGAGACAAATTAGGTGGTCCGGCACTCCCATTTCTTTAAGAACTTGCCATAGTTTGCTGTGGTCGACACAGTCATATGCTTTTGCGTAGTCAATGAAGCAGAAGTAGATGTTTTTCTGGAACTCTCTAGCTTTCTCCATAATCCAGCGCATGTTTGCAATTTGGTCTCTGGTTCCTCTGCCCCTTCGAAATCCAGCTTGCACTTCTGGGAGTTCTCGGTCCACATACTGCTTAAGCCTGCCTTGTAGAATTTTAAGCATAACCTTGCTAGCAGAGAGGGGTGTGCCCAAGGATAAAATACAAGCATTGCTCTGTCCGCTCCCCGCCCCACCCAGGGCGCCCACCCCCCTCGCCTTGGGGCGTCCAGAGGGCGGGCGCTTTCCTCCCGAAAACATCCCCGACGGCTCCTCTCTGCCCGGCGACTGATGACGCGGAGGCGCGCGGCCTCCCCATTGGCTCCCCGCGGGACGGGGGGATTTCTGGCTTCCCCCTTCCCACAGTGTGGGGCTGAGGTTGTGGGGCTGAGGTTGGTCGCGGCCAGAGCAGCAGTTTTGCGGCAGAGGAGATCCTTCTCTCCTAGGAACCGCCTCGAGACGCTGGGATCCAGAGAAAGCGACTCCTCTGGAGGAAGGAAAGGATCCCACTGCACCCCCCCACACGGGGAAAAAAAATCCCCCAAAAACTACAGCGAAGGGATCCCCGAGAGCAGATCTCTCGCTGACTGGCTGCTGGGATCCGGAGGCCGGTCAGAGTTGGGGATCCGGCGGCCAGAGACCATATTTGAGCGGCTCATAAACGAAACCCGGGACCCCTTGCCAAGTGGATCCCGAGGAGCGCGGAGAGCGATCCAGAAGCCTGCCAAGCGGATCCTTCTCCTTCCTCCTCCTCCTCGCCCAGCGGAGTCAGGATGCGGCCTCTCTGGGCGGCTTTGGCCGGCCTCTGCCTGGCGATGAGTTACCTGCGAACAGGTAAGGCTGCGGAAAGGATCGAGAGATCCGTGGCTCTTTGATTGCGGAAGTTGCTGCCTCTTAACCTGACCGACCTCGCAGGGTTGTTGTTTATGGGGGGGGTTGAAGGAGGGAGGGAAGGTGGGGTGCAAATAACCGGTCGATCGACCCGTTAACCCTTTCCCTGCCGCCGCAGGGGCTTTCGTCGTCCACCTGCAGGAGGACTGCTTCCTCTCGGACGGAGGTCGCGCCCTCTGGTTCAACTGGACGGTGGCCTTCAACAAGATCCCCTTCATCTGCTTCGACGGATCCAGCGGGAGCTTCGTGCCCTGCGGCCTGGGCGCCTACGACCCCTGGGACCAGCTGGCCGCCGTCTTCTCGGACCACCTGAATGACGTCCTGGGGGCGCAGATGAAGGAGGAGGCCCAGCGCTGCCAGGGCCAGGTCCACTCGCTGTGGGGACCCGCGGCGCTCAGGCAGAGTGAGTGAGGGGCGCTGGGGCCGGGGGCGGGGAGGGGCGGGGGTTGCAGCCCCAAACACCGGGATTGTATCCGGAGGACGCCAGGTTGGGAAAGTGGCGCTGGAAGTGAAGGCAAGTGACTTGACTAGTGAAGGCAAGTGACTTGGCAAGAGAAGGCAAGTGACGTGGCAAGTGAAATGGCAAGTGAAGGCAAGTGACTTGACTAGTGAAGGCAAGAGGTGTGGCAAGTGAAGGCAAGTGAAATGGCAAGTGAAATGGCAAGTGAAGGCAAGTGACTTGACTAGTGAAGGCAAGAGGTGTGGCAAGTGAAGGCAAGTGACTTGACTAGTGAAGGCAAGTGGTGTGGCAAGTGAAGGCAAGTGAAATGGCAAGTGAAATGGCAAGTGAAGGCAAGTGACTTGACTAGTGAAGGCAAGAGGTGTGGCAAGTGAAGGCAAGTGACTTGACTAGTGAAGGCAAGAGGTGTGGCAAGTGAAGGCAAGTGAAATGGCAAGTGAAATGGCAAGTGAAGGCAAGTGACTTGACTAGTGAAGGCAAGTGGTGTGGCAAGTGAAGGCAAGTGAAATGGCAAGTGAAATGGCAAGTGAAGGCAAGTGACTTGACTAGTGAAGGCAAGTGGTGTGGCAAGTGAAGGCAAGTGACTTGACTAGTGAAGGCAAGAGGTGTGGCAAGTGAAGGCAAGTGGTGTGGCAAGTGAAATGGCAAGTGAAGGCAAGTGAAATGGCAAGTGAAGGCAAGTGACTTGACTAGTGAAGGCAAGAGGTGTGGCAAGTGAAGGCAAGTGACTTGACTAGTGAAGGCAAGTGGTGTGGCAAGTGAAGGCAAGTGAAATGGCAAGTGAAATGGCAAGTGAAGGCAAGTGACTTGACTAGTGAAGGCAAGAGGTGTGGCAAGTGAAGGCAAGTGACTTGACTAGTGAAGGCAAGTGGTGTGGCAAGTGAAGGCAAGTGAAATGGCAAGTGAAATGGCAAGTGAAGGCAAGTGACTTGACTAGTGAAGGCAAGTGGTGTGGCAAGTGAAGGCAAGTGAAGGCAAGTGAAATGGCAAGTGAAGGCAAGTGACTTGACTAGTGAAGGCAAGTGGTGTGGCAAGTGAAGGCAAGTGACTTGACTAGTGAAGGCAAGAGGTGTGGCAAGTGAAGGCAAGTGGTGTGGCAAGTGAAATGGCAAGTGAAGGCAAGTGAAATGGCAAGTGAAGGCAAGTGACTTGACTAGTGAAGGCAAGAGGTGTGGCAAGTGAAGGCAAGTGGTGTGGCAAGTGACTTGACTAGTGAAGGCAAGAGGTGTGGCAAGTGGTGTGGCAAGTGAAGGCAAGTGGGGTGGCAAGTTAAATGGCAAGTGGTTTGGCATGTGACTTGACTAATGAAGGCAAGTGGGGTGGCAAGTGATGGCAAGATTATCCCCCTAGGCGGCATGCAGCTGAGCCAAGCCTTGAAGGATCTAATGAATATTCTGATTCTGTCCCCCCTCCTCTCCACAGCTCCCCCAAAGGTCCGGGTATTCCCTGTCACCCCTCAGAACACCCCAGTGTCCACCATGTTGGCGTGTGTCGTGTGGGGCTTCTACCCCCAAGACGTGACCGTCACCTGGCTGTGGAACGGGGCCCCCCTGAAGAACGAGACGGGCCCGGTGCCAATGGCCTCCAGCAACGGGGACTGGACCTACCAAACTCTGCGGACCCTCCCCGTGGACCCCCAGCAGGGAGGCACCTACACCTGCCACGTGACCCACGCGAGCCTGAATGAGCCCCTCACCAAGGACTGGGGTGAGTGAGAGCGGAGGGGGCTGGGCTGCTTCACGCAGCAGAGAGCTAAGCTATGGAACCCCCTGCCACTGGAGGCAGCGATGGCCACCGACTTGGATGGCTCTGAAAGAGAATGACGGCCTCCCACTGGATCCCTAGACGCTTCTGTGCATGTGCAGAATGTCTCTTCGCCCGCCCCCTTCCGAGTGACCACAATGAGCCACCAACTCACTTGAGATCTGGAGGAAAGGTCCAGGTGCGATTCCTGCCTTGCAGGGGACTGGCCTAGATGACCTTTGGGGGGTCCCTTCCAAGCCCACAAGCCTAGGATTCTACGATTTAGCTGAGTGTTGTCCACACAGACTGGCAGCACTGTCTCTCCTTCTGCACACCAAGCAGGTGTCCTGCCACTGACCTCTTTTCAAAAGGGGAAAGATTTCGTCTTGCTGTTTCAGGGACCTTGTTTATTCATTTCATTAAATTTACACACCGCTTGGGTGGTGGTGGGGGGACTCCCAGCAGTTAGTAAGAATCATAGAATTGTAGAGTCGGAAGGGACCCCCGAGGGTCATCTAGCCCAACCCCCTGCAATGCAGGAATCTCAGCCAAAGCTTCACCTTCCAGATGGCCATCCAACCTCTGCTTTTAAAAACCCCAAGGAAGGAAAAAATGTAGAACAACTAAAAACTTATAAATCCGTGATGGCCTATAAGCAGATTGAAACACCCACCCACCTCTGCAGAAACAATGGTGCTTTTTAGCAGGCGCGTGTGATGTCAAGAGGCAGGGAGTTCCACCGGGTTCAGGAGCTGCCACACTGAAATACTGATTGCTTAGGAAGTCAGGACAGGTGTCAGGTGGCACTTGGAGCAGCCCCAGCACCCCCCTACAGATCAAAGCGGTTAAGGGGGGGGTCAGAAAACCTCCTGCCCCGCAGGTGAGGAAGGCGACCTGCATTTAAATGTTCCCTGCCCTTTCTGTCTCTCCCGCAGCACCAGGCCTGGCTCCGGACCTCCGGTGGAAAGTAGGGGTCTCGGTGGCCATGCTGGGGGTCGGCATCCTTCTCCTTGCCGTGGGTACCGTCCTTTGGAAGAGGAGAGACCCCGAAGGTAAGGCCAGAGGAGGAGGACATGAGCCGGGGAACGGGGTTTTGCTTTTTGCCAATTCCTCGAGATTTATACACTGAAACCTCTGGGCCCCATTGATGGGTGACCCCTTTGGAGTTTTCCTCTGGGTGGGGACCATTTTCTTGCTGACTCCCTTTTTCTTCCTCTCCCCACTTCCAGGCTACGTCCCCATTGATGGCAGCACCTACCCAGATGGTAAGAGTCCCTTCCTTCCCTCCCTCCCGCTTAGATAAACTATGGAACTCTCTGCCACAGGAAACCAACTTGGGCAGCCTTGCAACATCCTTTGGCCTGATCCTGCAGGCTCCGCTCGTGTTCTTAGGACGACAAATTCTGGATGAGCACCGGGAGCAATTTTTAAAGGGTTAGGGCAGTTCAGTAACGGGGGCAGTTGCCCGGAGGGGAGAGGGCAGGGGTCTCCCTTCCTGCAAAGATCCCACGGGCAGCCTTCAATTATTCCAAGGATCGGGTCCGCTTGGGTCCCCCTCCTCTGGGAAATCTCTCCTGCCCTCCTCTCCCAATCGTATTTATAGCAGCACACAGGAGTCTCCCCCCTTCCTCATTTCACCCCGTACAACAACCCTGCGAGGTAGGGTAGGCAGTGAGAGAGAAAAAGAGAGGCTGGCTCCCCTGGTCACCCCATGAGCTTCACGGCCAAGTGGGGATTTGAACCCTGGTCTCTGGCAGGTCCTAACCGCTACACCACCCTGCCTCCCACAACAACCCTGCCAGGGAGGACTATACACCCAGATGTTATACAAGGGTGCCTCCCAGATGTGATGTTTGCAGATGGCACCAAATTGGGAGGGGTGGCTAATACCCCAGAGGACAGGATCACACTTCAAAATGACCTTGACAGATTAGAGAACTGGGCCAGAGCAAACAAGATGAATTTTAACAGGGAGAAATGCAAAGTACTACACTTGGGGGGAAAAAAAGAAAGGCACAAATACAGGATGGGTGACACCTGGCTTGAGAGCAGTACATGTGAAAAGGATCTAGGAGTCTTGGTAGACCACAAACTTGACATGAGTCAACAGTGTGATGCAGCAGCTAAAAAAGCCAATGCAATTCTGGGCTGCATCAATAGGAGTATCGCGTCTAGATCAAGGGAAGTAATAGTACCACTATATTCTGCTCTGGTCAGACCTCACCTGGAATACTGTGTCCAGTTCTGGGCACCCCAGTTCAAGAAGGATACTGACAAGCTGGAACGTGTCTAGAGGAGGGCAACCAAAATGGTCCAAGGCCTGGAAACGATGCCTTATGAGGAACGGCTTAGGGAGCTGGGTATGTTTAGCCTGGAGAAGAGAAGGTTAAGGGGTGATGTGATAGCCATGTTCAAATATATCAAAGGATGTCATAAAGAGGAGGGAGAATGGTTGTTTTCTGCTGCTCCAGAGAAGCGGACCTGGGGCAATGGATTCAAACTACAAGAAAGAAGATTCCACCTAAACATTAGGAAGAACTTCCTGACAGTGAGAGCTGTTGGACAGTGGAATTTGCTACCAAGGAGTGTGGTGGAGTCTCCTTCTTTGGAGGTCTTTAAGTGGAGGCTTGACAGCCATCTGTCAGGAATGCTTTGATGGTGTTTCCTCCTTGGCAGGGGGTTGGACTGGATGGCCCTTGGGGTCTCTTCCAACTCTAGGATTCTGTGATAGGGACAGAGGAAGAACCACAAAGGGGGTCCCCTAAACAGAAAAAAGCATTTACTCTCCCCCTCTTGCCATGAACTTCTAAACTCCTACACCCCCCCTTTTCCGCAGGTCGCTAGCCTGACTCTGAATGATGCCTCTCTCCCCAAACTCCCTCGCCTGCGATTTCATCCTGACTCCATTTTTGGAGACCCCAAACTATCAAAAGGGAAGCCACCAACCCTGGCCTTGCTGCTGCTTCAGAGACCCTCCGGAGACCCCCACCCACCCATCCACCGGAAGCCCCAAATCCAGCACCCTGCCTCCTCCTCGGCTAATTTCTCTCATCCCTAAGTCGCCTCCTCCTCCTCCTCTTTTGCAGCAGAACAACCAAACTGTTGAGCTGGAAGGGACCCCGGGAGGTCCTCTAGACCAACCCCCCTGCAATGCATTGTGCAAAGATATGCCCTTCCTCCATTCCCCCCGCCTATCATCGGGGTTGGGCTAGATGACCTCCGGGGGTCCCTTCCATCTCTACAATTCTTTGATTCTGTGGGAGAGGGAGAGAGGAACTCTTTTTTATCCTTCTCTCCTTCTCTGGAGGTTTTTAGAGGTTGGGTGCACATTTGTATATATGTTTTTATTAAGACTTTTCATTTAAAAAAAAACTAAGGAGAAAGGCAAGGTCCGGGTGCGAGTTGGTTGGGCGGGTTCACCTTCCTGTTTGTGGGACATGTTAAGATTTACCTGCAAAAGTGGACTTTGCACTCAACCCCCTCCCTTCTCTCCTTTGCTTTTGTTAAGCTGTGCTTCCGCCGTTGCAGAGGGTTTGTCTAGATGGCCCCTGGGTGTCCCCTTCCAGCTCTACCCTCGCAAAGCAAGCCCCTTTCTCCAAGGACCTTCCGCCCTCCTCTTCCTAATCGGCCTGCCGTTGCACCTTCAGGCTTCATTTTTTTTAAAAAAGAAATTTCTCGACACAAAATAAAAGGGCGTAATGCCTTCGGACGTGCCGCGGGGTCTCTCTCTCTCTGCCTCCAGCGTCCTTGCCGCTTCAGTGCTGCCCACTCTGACTGGCAGCAGATTGCCTCCAGAATTTCAGGCGAGTTTGTGCTTTCGGCAGCCCTGCTCAGAGATGCCACCAGCAGGATTAGAACCCAGAACCTCCCGGTGCTCTAAACACTCAGATACGGAGGCCTTCCCCCCCACCCCCCACCAACTGCCTTTCCTCAGCAGAAGGGGTTTTTAAAAAGGAGTTCCAGAGCCGTTTCCGGAACCAAATCCAGCTTGACGGGCTTTTAAAATTACCATATTTTTTTCGCTCCATAAGACACACTTTTTCCTCCCAATAAGTAAGGGGAAATATCTGTGCGTCTTATGGAGCAAATGGTGGTCCCTGGAGCTGTATTGCCCAGGGGCCAAAAGAGAATCATGCTTTTTTATTTTACAAAGAGAAAAGGGGGTGTTGAAAGGACCCCGCTCAGCAGCTGATCAGCAAGAGATCGGGAGAGAGATAAGAGTCCCGGCTCCCTTTCAGCCCCACCCTCCATTGTTGAATGTGCTGCAGAGGGAGGTTGTTTGTTTCCCCAGCGACATGGGACTGGCTGATTAGATTATCTGTCTGGAAACTGTAGAAACGGCTCCCTTTCCTTTAGAAGCTGCAGAAATGTGAGTTGAACCCCCAAAAACGGGGCTTTTCCTCTTTGCTTTTCCCCCTTTGCAAAGGAACTTTGCTTTTCCACCTTTGCAAAAAAAGCTGCAAAACTTTGAGCTGATCCTCAAAAAACAGGGCTTTTCCCTTTGCAAAAAGCTGCAAAACCTTTAGCTTATCCTCAAAAAAACCCAGGGCTTTTCCCTTTGCAAAAAAGCTGCAAAACTTTTAGCTTATCCTCAAAAAAACTAGGGCTTTTCCCTTTGCAAAAAAGCTGCAAAACTTTTAGCTGATCCTCAAAAAAACAGGGCTTTTCCCTTTGCAAAAAAAGCTGCAAAACTTTTAGCTGATCCTCAAAAAACAGGGCTTTTCCCTTTGCAAAAAAGCTGCAAAACTTTTAGCTGATCCTAAAAAAAACAGGGCTTTTCCCTTTGCAAAAAAGCTGCAAAACTTTTAGCTTATCCTCAAAAAACCCAGGGCTTTTCCCTTTGCAAAAAAGCTGCAAAACTTTTAGCTGATCCTCAAAAAAACAGGGCTTTTCCCTTTGCAAAAAAAGCTGCAAAACTTTTAGCTGATCCTCAAAAAACAGGGCTTTTCCCTTTGCAAAAAAGCTGCAAAACTTTTAGCTGATCCTAAAAAAAAACAGGGCTTTTCCCTTTGCAAAAAAGCTGCAAAACTTTTAGCTGATCCTCAAAAAAACAGGGCTTTTCCCTTTGCAAAAAAGCTGCAAAACTTTTAGCTTATCATCAAAAAACCCCCAGGGATTTTCCCTTTGCAAAAAAAGCTGCAAAACTTTTAGCTGATCCTCAAAAAAAACAGGGCTTTTCCCTTTGCAAAAAAGCTGCAAAACTTTTAGCTTATCATAAAAAAACCCAGGGATTTTCCCTTTGCAAAAAAAGCTGCAAAACTTTTAGCTGATCCTCAAAAAAACAGGGCTTTTAGAGGAGGAAAACGAGAATTTTTTGTTTTTGTTTCCTCCTCTAAAAATGAGGTGTGCCCTATGGTCCGGTGCGCCCTATGGAGCGAAAAATACGGTATTCTTTTGGGGAGAAATGTTCCTTTGAGGCTGCTAAGCTCACAAGCACCGAGTGTGTGTTGAGGTCTGCAGGGTCTGCTGTGATAGAGGCTCCTGAACCCGAGGCCTTCGTTCTGCAGTGCGTCCCTGCCGGACCCTTCGCCCTTCCAAGCAGGTGTCCCAACACAGCTGCCTTTGCAAACCATTGCAGAGTTAAAACTGCAGTTTTCTGCACCTTAACACAGCATAAATATTATTATTATTATTATTATTTGGGGTTGCGGTGGGGACACACACAAAAAAGGGACGCGTCTCCTGTGCTGTGTTACTATTGATCTGGCTATACCTCTCAGTTTGTGGCAGCAAAACACCCCTGGTCTTTTTGGAGTAGTGAGCACAGGGGGGGTTCCTTGAGATCTAGCAACTTGAGATTTCCCGGAGTTTGCCAGAGGCCCGAGAGAAAAGGGGTGAGGAGGGACCTTTGCTGAAAACCTCACACGGCAGATACCTGCCCGATACGAGGCAGGGCTAGGGGCTCCAACCGTCCAGGTAAGGCAAGGCTTTCGAGGTAGATACACCTAGGTCGCAGGTTCAAGCCCCCTCAAGGAACAGCTGCATATTCCTGCATTGCACGGGGCTGGACTAGATGACTCTTGGGGTTCCCTTCCAGCTCTGAGGTCGGAGGTAATGCCAGGCTCCTCTCTAACGGGCTAAATAAATTACATTCCATATATTATTAGAGGCGCCTGACTTGGATGCTTTAGTTGGTTGATATCCCTGCATTGCAGGGGGTTGGACTAGAGGACCTCTGGGGTTCCCTTCCAGCCCTATAATTTTGTGATTGTGGGGGTCTGCATGCCCACCCTGCCCGGCCCCACCTCCGTGTGTGTGTGTGTAGGGGCGTAGCAAAGGGGGGGGCAGGGGGCGGTCCGCCCCCCTGTTCCATAATGGAGGGGGTGACAAATTATCAGGGAACAATTTTTTTTGAAATATTTGACATTCCTGTATCGCAGGGGGTCAGACTAGATGAACCCTGGTGTGCCCATGATTATAATAGTCTGGGGGCAGGGGCATAGCAAGGGGGTGGGGGGCGGTCCGCCCCCTGTTCCATAATGGAGGGGGTGACAAATTATCAAGGAACAAATTTTTTGGAAATATTTTTTTGAATTTTTTTTTCAAATGCCTGCTCCGAAGGTCTTATCTTACCATACTAGGGATTATATAGCTATATATGAAATTTCATGCATATCGGTTAATATCTTGACCCTCCTCCACCAAAATAGCTGTTTTCCTATGTCGTGAAGGCTGAAATTTCCGTTCAGTGGAGCACTTACTGTTCCCAACCCTAACCCTGCGGAAAGCCATCTAATTAGACTTTAATTTGATTTCGAGATGTTTTTAGGAGGCAATTTAATCATTGTCTGATTTTATACCAACGTTATGTACCTGATGTTAGCCACCCTGAGCCCGACTTCGGCCGGGGAGGGCGGGATATCAATAAAAGTTTATTATTATTATTATTATTACTTGTTATTATTCCTTTGTAAGAAAATACGAAATAATATAAAACCATTTTTTTGTGTGTGTGGGGATCAATGGGGGGGTTGACAAGACATTTTCCGCACCGGGTACCACCTGACCTTCCCATGCCTGGGGGCGGGGGGGGACAAAAAATATTTGCCCCCGGGTACCAATTTACCTTGCTACGCCCCTGGGGGCATCTGAGGATGGAGGCAGGGCTGGAAAGATGGGGCGCCAGTCCATGGGGGTGTGGCCAGTCCATGGGGGTGTGGCCAGTCCATGGGGGTGTGGCCAGTCCATGGGGGTGTGGCCAGTCCATGGGGATGGGGCGTCAGTCCATGGGGGTGTGGCCAGTCCATGGGGATGGGGCGTCAGTCCATGGGGGTGGGGCCAGTCCATGGGGGTGGGGCCAGTCCATGGGGGTGGGGCCAGTCCATGGGGGTGGGGCCAGTCCATGGGGATGGGGCATCAGTCCATGGGGGTGTGGCCAGTCCATGGGGGTGTGGCCAGTCCATGGGGGTGTGGCCAGTCCCTGGGGGTGTGGCCAGTCCATGGGGGTGGGGCGTCAGTCCATGGGGGTGGAGCCAGTCCATGGGGGTGGAGCCAGTCCCTGGGGGTGTGGCCAGTCCCTGGGGGTGTGGCCAGTCCCTGGGGGTGGGGCGTCAGTCCATGGGGGTGGGGCGTCAGTCCATGGGGGTGGAGCCAGTCCATGGGGGTGTGGCGCCAGTCCATGGGGGTGTGGCCAGTCCATGGGGGTGTGGCCAGTCCATGGGGATGGGGCGTCAGTCCATGGGGATGGGGCGTCAGTCCATGGGGGTGGAGCCAGTCCATGGGGGTGTGGCCAGTCCATGGGGGTGTGGCCAGTCCCTGGGGGTGTGGCCAGTCCCTGGGGGTGTGGCCAGTCCATGGGGGTGGGGCGTCAGTCCATGGGGGTGTGGCGTCAGTCCATGGGGGTGTGGCCAGTCCATTGGGGTGGGGCCAGTCCATGGGGGTGTGGCCAGTCCATGGGAGTGTGGCCAGTCCATGGGGGTGGGGCGTCAGTCCATGGGGGTGTGGCCAGTCCATGGGGGTGGGGCCAGTCCATGGGGGTGTGGCCTGTGTGTGTGTGAGAGATAGAGAGAGAGAGAGAGAGAGAGAGAGAGACTCCAGTCTTTGAAAGAGGCAAAAAAACTCCTTGATGAATTAAATTCAACAAAAGGGGGGGGGATAGAGAGAGAGAAAAAAAAAAACAGCTGTAAAAAGGCCAGAGAGAAACGTCTGGTCCCAGCAGCAGCAGCAGCAGCAGCAGCAACCCCCCCTTGCCCCCCCACCATTGCAAGGCCCCCCCCCATCATCCCTGCTCAATCTGTCCTTTGGGGGAGAAGAGGGGAAGCCAAAACAGAGGGGCGGTGGGACGCCATCGCCTTCTTTGGGGGCACCAGTCTTTTCTGGGTGGGTGGGGGGGCTAAGTGTGCCGGAAGCGGTGGAGTGGGGGGGGGCGGGAGCAGTTTCAGCCATTTGGGCAAACCCCCCCGTACCCCTTGCAAAGCGCTGTCATCTTCTTCCTCCTCGTCTTCCTCGGAGAGTCCCCACGGCGGTGGGGGGGGGCCATGCCGGTGCCCCCCTCTTCTTCCTCCTCCCCCCCCCGGTGTAAACACTTGCTGTCAGCCCGACAGTCTTGTGGGGGGGGGCTCAGCCCTCATTTCTGCTCCTTGGTGGGGGCGTAGTACAGCTCGAGGGGCTTGGTCAGCTTCCAGTATTTCTCGTTCACCAGCTCCAAGGTGACGGATCCGTTCAGCGTCTGCGGGGGGGGGGGGGAGGAGAGGAGGTGTTGGGAGTGGAGAAGTAAATGAAGCCCCCCCTCCCAAAAAGACGGGGGGGGGCTAACAGCGAGGCAGGCCGTTTCCCTGCAGAAACATTTAATTTTTAAAATTTTCTTTATTAAATCTGCATATAATAATAATAATAATAATAATAATAATAATAATAATAATAATAATAATTTATTTGTACCCCGCCCATCTGCCTGGGTCTCCCCAGCCACTCTGGGCGGCTTCCACCAAACATTAAAATACATTTAAAATAAAATACCGCCCTGTAACTGTAGATCTCGGGGAGGGGGGGGTCACAACATAATGAGACAGGCGAAATATAAATTATCATGGGCAATACGGAGAGAGATAAAGCATGGATTATGGAATAATATGCAGTTGACCAAAGGACCCATGGAGTCTGGAGATTCACAGAAACCTCCAAATACGAATGCGGTGTAAGTTTTGTCTTGTTACAATTTGACACTTGTCAAATCAAATGAAATTTATTTCAAAAGAATGAAAAGGAAAAAAAGAGATTGGCAAAATATGAGATTTCTCCCCCCCCCCATCAGCACCGGCAACCCGCCAGCGGCTGAACAGAGACGTGTTTAGGGAAACGTTCGGCCTTTGAACTAGTCAAATAAATAAATAAATAAAATTAAAATTAATTATAATAAATAATAAATAAAATAAAGTTAAAATAATATAAAATTTAAAATTTAAAATTTAAAATTTAAAATTTAAAATTTAAAATTTAAAATTTAAAATTTAAAATTTAAAATTTAAAATTTAAAAAAATTAAAATTAAAATTAAAATTAAAATAAAATAAAATAAAATTACATTAAAAGAATTAAAATAAAATAAAATAAAATAAAATAAAATAAATTAATTAAAATAAAATAAAAATAAAATAAAATAAAATAAAATAACTGGAGTGAAAGAGGAGAGAAATACAAAAAGGAAAAAGACAGAAATGAATAAAGCAACCCCTCACCTAGAGCTTCCTTTTCATTTTTGTCTTTTAATTTCAAATTTTTAATTTAATTTCAATTTTTAATTTAATTTTCAATTGTCGTTTAATCTCACTGTAAACATGTGATACGGTGACAATAAAGTATTTCTATTTCTAAGTTCTATTGTAACCGCATTACTTTTTACACTTTTTTGAGGACCTGGCACAACTGGGTGGGCAGAGCAAGAGACTCCTAATCTCGGGGTTGCGGGTTCGAGTGCCGTGTTGGGCAAATGGCAGCGGGTTGGACTGGATGACCCTTGGCAGTACAAACAATCTTGGCAGACCCCGTTTAATTTGGACGGGTTTTAATGACGTTCCATTTGACCTTCATCCCTGCAAACAGCTTGGAAGCCCTTTCAGCCAGCAAACGGCGTACGGATTAACTGCTAAATATATTTCCGTGCTCTTATTGCACGGAAAGGCCCCGATCCTGACCCCCCAAGCAATTCCCCCAGGGAAGCTCATCCTGCCCGGCCAGGCGGCAACCGGTTCCGTCTCCGCTACGGGACCTCGAACCCAGAACCCCCTCTGCCTCTTCTCGGCCTGCGGGGTGCAGCACCCTTCCTCCCTCGGGGGGGGGGGGAGAGGCCCTCCCCGTCAATGTCCTGCAACCCCCCCCCACCCGCCGGCTGTTACCGTGAAGGCCCCCCCGGCCGTGGTGATGTAGATGGTGTACTGCTTCTCGCTGACGTCCTCCAGGGCGGGGGCTTCGGATCCGGCCCCCGGGGCCTCTTCCAGGGCGATGCGCAGGGCCAGGTATTTGGAGAGGTGGTCCACGGTGGCGTTGGCCGTGGTCTTGACGTACCTGGCGGGGAGGGGGAGGCAGGGTTAGGGGTGCGGGGAGGGGGTTGGGGGTGGAGGGGGGGGTCTGAGGACTTAGGAGGGTGGGCTCCCCTTCCTTGGAGATGCTGGGCGGTCGTCTGTAAGTGATTCTTTACCTGGGACTCCTGCATCTCAGGGGGTTGGACTGGATGACCCCTGGGGGTCCCTTTTCACACTACAACGCACTGATTCTTACCTGGGACTCCTGCATCGCATGGGGTTGGACTGGATGACCCCTGGGGGTCCCTTTTCACACTACAACGCACTGATTCTTACCTGGGACTCCTGCATCGCATGGGGTTGGACTGGATGACCCCTGGGGGTCCCTTTTCACACTACAACGCACTGATTCTTTAGCTGGGACTCAGGCATCTCAGGGGTTGGACTGGATGACCCCTGGGGGTCCCTTCCAGCCCAACGACCCCCTGACAACCTTCCCCAGCACTCAAGGTGGCTTCCCACTGGGGTGGGTGTGTCTTCTCAGGAGCCCCCCCCTGTATGGGTCCCGGGGGGGGGGGTCTCTGCTGCCCACCTGGTCTGGGCATAGGCTCCCTTCTCCACCAGGACTGGGTGGGGGCGAAAGACCAGCTCGATCTCGCTGCTGCCGGGCTCGGCGCCCAGCTCAGGGCTCCGGCGGCCCCCCTCGTGCGAGGTCTCCGGCTCGGCGCAGGACTCGTCCGAGGCCCTGGAGCGCTTGCAGCTGGGTCCGGCCTCCATCTGGCTGGGGGCCGAGGCGTTGCTGAGGTGGGAGCGGCTGTCGCAGTTGTCCTCCGCCCCGCTGAAGGTGTTGTTGTCCGACTCTTGGGGGTGCTTGCGGGCGCGCTGGCCCCTGGAGGCGGGAGGAAAGAGGCGGGAGCGTCACACACACGCACACACACACACACACACGGATCGGCAGGGCAAACCCACCAACCAAATAAAACTAGCAAAAAGCTCCGGCGGAACTCCCTGCCTCATGATTCCATTGTAAGTTCCAGTTACAGGTAGCTAGCCGTGTTGGTCTGCCATAGTCAAAACAAAATAAAATTAAAAATTCCTCCCAGTAGCACCTTAGAGGCCAACTAAGTTTGTTCTTGGTATGAGCTTTGGTGTGCATGCACACTGAAATAGTGTGCATGCACTGAAATAGTGTGCATTCACTGAAATAGTTGCATGCACTGAAATAGTGTGCATGCACTGAAATAGTTGCATGCACTCTGAAATAGTGTGCATTCACTGAAATAGTGTGCATGCACTGAAATAGTGTGCATGCACTGAAATAGTTGCATGCACTCTGAAATAGTGTGCATTCACTGAAATAGTTTGCGTGCACTGAAATAGTGTGCGTGCACACTGAAATAGTGTGCATGCACTGAAATAGTGTGCATGCACTGAAATAGTGTGCATGCACTGAAATAGTTGCATGCACTCTGAAATAATGTGCATGCACTGAAATAGTGTGCATTCACTGAAACAGTGTGTGTGCACTGAAATAGTGCATGCACACTGAAATAGTGTGCATTCACTGAAATAGTGTGCATTCACTGAAACAGTGTGTGTGCACTGAAATAGTGTGCGTGCACTGAAATAGTTGCATGCACTCTGAAATAGTGTGCATGCACTGAAATAGTGTGCATGCACTATCTGAAGAAGTGTGCATGCACACGAAAGCTCCTACCAAGAACAAACTTAGTTGGTCTCTACGGTGCCATTCTAAGTTGTTATTCTGTTCATTTCTATCTTGGCTCTTTCCCTGGCAGGGATTCAGGGCAGCTCAAACCCGAAGCAGAAAGAGCTAAAAAAAAACATCGGGCTGGGAGAGCAGTCATTGAAAAACAATTAAGCATTAGCAGGATAAATATATGGTCTATGCAATAATACAGGTTTGTAGGATTCCCAAAAGCTGGTTGGAATAAGAAAGTATGGGGAAAGGACAACAAGGAAACAGCCGGTCTGATTTCTCTTGCATATTATTAGTCTTGCATTCTTATTTATTATATGTATTTTTTCCCCCAAGACGGGACTCAGGGCAGCTTAACAGTGGATAGTAGAGAAAAAGCTATTAAACACTCTCACTCTCGTGTGTGTGTGTGTTTGAGAGAGAGATTAAGAATACAGGTAATTTACATTCAAAACATCACTACATCAATCCGCTTACAACGCTTTTAAAGAAATCTATGAATAATAATAATTATTATTATTATTATTATTATTGCTGCTGCTGCTGCTGCTAGCTAACATTCCTGTATCGCACGGGGTCAGACTAGATGAACCCTGGTGTGCCTTCCAAGTCTATCATCCCATGATTATAATAGTCTGGGGGCAGGGGCGTAGCAGGGGGGGCAGGGGGTGGGCTGCCCAGTGTTCCATAACGGAGGGGGTGACAAATTATCAAGGAACAAATTTTTTTGAAAAAAGATTTGGGAAAAAAATATGAAATTTTTTTTTCTGAATTTTTTTTTTTTGGAAAATGTGGGCTGCAAAGGTCTTATCTTACTATACTAGGGATTATATATGAAATTTCTTTTTTCTTTTAAAGAAATTTATTAAATTTTACCAATGAAACATACAATACAAAATACAACAAAACAAGCAAACAACAACAAAAACTACAAAACTACAAAAATCTAATTATCCCTAACTTATTCATAACATTATGTTGGGACCTCCTCACATCCTGCGTTCATTTCTAATCCTCTTTAGTAACTTTCTAACATTGTAAAATCCTCCTTTTCATCTAATCTTAATCTTTATAATCGATAATCATAACTAAACTCTTAATCCTAATAAAATATAGATATATATGAAATTTCATGCATATCGGTTCATATCCTGACCCTCCTCTACCAAAATAGCTGTTTCCCTATGTCACGAAGGCTGAAATTTCAGTTCAGTGGAGCACTTACTGTTCCCAACCCTAACCCTGCGGAAAGCCATCTAATTAGACTTTAATTTGATTTCGAGATGTTTTTAGGAGGCAATTTAATCATTGTCTGATTTTATACCAATGTTATGTATCTGATGTTAGCCACCCTGAGCCCGACTTTGGCTGGGGAGGGCGGGATATAAATAAAAGTTTATTATTATTATTATTATTATTATTATTATTATTATTATTATTATTCCTTTGTAAGAAAATATGAAATAACTTTAAACCATTTTTGCAGGGTGGGGGAAATCAATGGGGGGGTTGACAAGAAATTTTCCGCACCGGATACCACCTGACCTTCCCATGCCTTGGGGAGGGACAATTTTTTTTTGCCCCGGGTACCAATTTACCTTGCTACGCCCCTGTTGAGAGGGGAAAGAGAGGAGATGCATGTCTCTTGGGGTCAGGGCAGAAAGAAAACCCCCCAACCACCCCACCCCACCCCGAGCCCCCTTACCTGTTCATGGCCTGCATCTTGAGCCCCTCCTCCATGCTGCTGCGAAGGGCCTGCTGGTTGTGGAGTCGGTTGAGCTTGGCCAGGACGCGGTCTTGGTGCGCTTCGTACTCGTCCCGGCTGGGGTAGATCTTGGAGATGAGGGCGTCAAAGTTGGGGTCGGGGCGCAGGGACCGCTTGGAGACCAGCTTCTTGCGGCAGGTCGGGCACTCCTTGTTCCTGCGGCGGAGGAAACCGGGAAACCCAAATCAAGGTGCGGGATGAACAGGGGGAAGCGGCAGGAAAAGGGGCCCCTTCTTTATTTAGAGAAATGGTGCTCTGGGGGGGTAGGACTTGAACCCGTGGCTTCAAGTTACAAGGAAGGGGATTATGACTCGACATCGGGGGGGGAAAACTTTCTAGTGGGAAGAAGAAGAAGAAGAAGAAGGAGGAGGAGGAGGAGAAGAGGAAGAAGAGGAAGAAGAAGAAGAAGAAGAGGAAGAAGAGGAAGAAGAAGAAGAAGACAAAGAAGAAGAGGAAGAAGAAGAAGACGAAGAAGAAGAAGACGAAGACGAAGAAGACAAGAAGAAGAGGAAGAAAGAAGAAGAGACGAAGAAGACGACGAGAAGAAGAACGAAGAAAAAGACGACGAAAAAAAAGAAAGAAGAAGAAGAAGAAGAAAAGAAAAGAAGAAAAAGGAAGAAGAAGAAGAAGAAGAAGAAAAAGAAAGAGAAGAATAAAGAGAAGAAGAAAAGAAGAGAAGAAGAAGAAGAAAGAAAAAGAAGAAGAAAGAAGAGAGAGAAGAAGAGGAAGAAAAAGAAGAGAGAGAAAGGAGAG
>NC_046313.1:119527020-119563383 GCF_009819535.1 Lacerta agilis | reverse complement strand
CCCTCTCTCTCTCTCTCTCTCTTCCTCTCTCTCTCTCTCTCTCTCTCTCTCTCTCTCTCTCTCTCTCTTCCTCCTCTCTCTCTCTCTCTCTCTCTCTCTCTCTCTCTCTCTCTCTCTCTCTCTCTTCCTCTCTCTCTCTCTCTCTCTCTCTCCTCTCTCTCTCTCTCTCTCTCTCTCTCTCTCTCTCTTCCTCTTCTCTCTCTCTCTCTCTCTCTCTCTCTCTCTCTTCCTCTCTCTCTCTCTCTCTTCCTCTCTCTCTCTCTCTCTCTCTCTCTCTCTCTCTCTCTCTCTCTCTCTCTTCCTCTCTCTCTCTCTCTCTCTCCTCTCTCTCTCTCTCTCTCTCTCTCTCTCTCTCTCTCTCTCTCTCTCTCTCTCTCTCTCTCTCTCTCTCTCTCTCTTCCTCTCTCTCTCCTCTCTCTCTCTCTCTCTCTCTCTCTCTCTCTCTCTCTCTCTCTCTTCCTCTCTCTCTCTCTCTCTCTCTTTTTCTCTCTCTCTCTCTCTCTCTCTCTCTCTCTCTTCCTCTCTCTCTCTCTCTCTCTCTTCCTCTCTCTCTCTCTCTCTCTCTCTCTCTCTCTCTCTCTCTTCCTCTCTCTCTCTCTCTCTTTCACACACGTACACACACACACACTCATGATTCCCTGAAGCAATTTCTCAACTATTAAAAGACATCTCTGAAGCAAAAGGCCCCCACCTCGGTCACTGACAATTCCTGGCACACGTAAAAAAGTTGCCTTGGAAGGTGAGAGAAAAGTGGCCTGTGACTCTTTCTTCTGGGTAGTGAGCAAAGGAAGCCCCACCTGGCCAGGAAGACACAGGAGTCCCTTCTGGGCGCCCCTTTCCAGACCCCCCCCAACCAAGGAGACTGGAGCCCCAACTTTGCCTGCTCTGGAAGTGCAGCTGAGGAACTGGGAGGTCGGAGCGCCACAAGGGAGCACCCCAGCAGCCGCCCCCAGTCCTGGGGAGGGGACCCCTTGGAGGAGGTGGCCGCCCGCCTGCCTGGATGTCCCAGGTACTTACTCCAGCTTGATCTTCTCTGCCAGCAAGTCACTGCCCTCGGCCTGCAGCACACAGTCCTTCACTTCTTCATTGAGAGGGTTGGCGAAGACCACCTCCACTTTCAGCGGCTGGTCCACCTTCGCCTGTCCCAGCACCTGCCCAGAGAAAAGTACCCATTGAGCAGGATGGCCACTACCCAGGCCTCCCAGGGGGCAAAGCCAGGGGGGGGCAAAGCCAGGAGGGCACAGACCTCCAACGGCATGCCTGGGAGGGCCACACACCGCCCAGCAAGCAGAGAGAGAGAGAGAGAGAGAAACTCGAGAGGTAATTCTGTGAGCATCGAGGCAGGGAGTCACTCAGGAGCCTCTCCTGGGCACAGAGACCGCTGAGGAAGGCTTACTTTCAAGGTGACGGAGGGGTTGCTCAGCATGATGTTTCCTTCCACCACAGCTTCGCTCCCCTCGGAGAGTTGGCACAAGGCTGTGGCTCGAATCATGTTGTCTGGTGTCAGGCGTTGCTGGTACTCAGCATATGAGATCTTGAGAGGAAACTCTTTCTCTGAAAGGGACAAGAAGTAACCAAAGGCCCACTTCATGAGATGTGGGTCACGCAAGCAGGCAGGGGCAGACTTTGGTCTTCCCTAGTTCAGCAGCACACGTGGAAGGCCAAATTTGGCACCCTACCTCATGCACGTGCACTGCATCATAGTTGCGACACCTTGTGGCTCAGCCGCTGGTGCAGAGGAACCTCTCGTGGTGCCCTAAACCCCCCTCTGAAGTTTCCCTTTCTTCAGGAGAAGATGAGTCCCATAGCCCTTGGTGGAGAACAGTCAGGGGCTGCCAAGGCAGGAGCTTGGCTAGTGGGGGGGGTCTGGGGAGCATTGACCCCCCTCTTCCGTGTCCCCTGCTCCCCAACATTGCCCATGGGTGCAAAAAGAGGAGGCCCCCCCATCTCTTGGGGTAGAGCAAGTGGGAAAAGGGGGCAGGCCAAGCACAGACGTCAGCACACACCAGCAGTGGGTGTTCCTTGCACCCCAAGATCTGAGGAGGTCGCTGGAACCAGCCATCCGCTGCCCCAGCAAGCCAAAATGGAGACCTATGAGAAGTGCCTCTACCACACCCCCCCACCTGAGTGGGGCTTCTCCAGATGGCCCGGCTGTGGCTTGGGGGCGAAGGAGGAAGAGGGGGGCATTGGAGGCTTCCCCTTTGCTGTGGGGAGCCCACAAAAGGCTTACCTTCTTGGGGGCCCAGAGTCACTGCCAGAGAGTCCTTCCAGACTTCATGGATGGGCTTCCCGTTGTAGACGATGGACCAGGCGGTCATCTTGGCCGTCAGGCTCCTGGCCTCAGAGGCGAGGTTCTTCAGGGTGAAGACCAAGTCCACATCCTGACCAACCTTTGGCTCAGGGCTCTTGGACTTCAGAGTCCCTGAGAGGTTGGGGTTCACAGCATCCGGACCCTTGGCAGATATGGCATTGAACGCGTTCAGGTTCAGCTTCTCGCAGGCCTTTTTGAAGACGGCTCTTTCCTTCTCTGAGCCTGGGAGAGAAACAGTGGGTGGCAAAGCAGTTGCATGAAGGGCACCATCCCTCTCCTTCCCCAGGCCAGGGGCTCTTGGGGCCTCGCAGCCATCCTAGCAGTGCAAGGCCTGGTGGCACAGAAGGGCTGGGGTCCTGAGGGCTGGCAGGCAGGCTGGCCATGGGGCTCTTTGCTCAGGCCTGGCCTGGGTGTGGCGCATGGACTGAAAACCTTTGCCTGCCCTCCCTCCCTCTCATTGATGGTGCGATGCCACCCATGTCCCACCCTCCCTGCCCTGCCCAATCTGCTGACAGGGCGCCCAAAGTAGCTCCTGAGAAATGCTTCTGAGAAACACCTGAGACTCCTGTTGTGATATTAGTACAAACCGAGCTCCTAGAAGCGAGGTCACTTGACTTGACCAAGAGTCATATTTCACCCTGTGGGAAATCCACCAGTCTTCCCACACATGTGATGTCATTGTAATTTACTGATGTATTTTACTCTCAGTTCTGCGTCAGGGGATGCTGGACGCTTTTACAGACAGCTCTGGATTATGAGCTGCTACGCAGATATATATATATATTCTGCACTTTATCTACAATAAAGTAGGTTTTAGCCTTACTGGCTGATGCGTGTTGTTTTTCAAGCTGGGAAACAATCGCATATGATCAGTGTCCCTGGACTCCAGAAGCCAGAGGGCACGGAGGCTTCGTCCGCCTTGGGGGTCAGTCTCTCAACTTGCCCCCGCGGGAAGTTTTCACAACACCTCCATGGATGTAGCCAAGGGGGAGTAGGGGAGCAGCTGCCCCCCATCAAGTAAATTCATAAAAAAATATTTAACTGAGGTTCTGCCCCCCCCCAACAAAAATACTGGCTACACCCATGTGAGCCTCCCTCTGCTTTCCTCTCCTGATGGGCCAGTCTTGCTCCCCACAGCTTCATCTCCTTGCCAATCATCGAGATACCTCAACATTTCCAGTTTCTGTCTCAATTTGCATGCCTTACCTTCTGGGTATTTATAATTGATGGTGACATCCTGGCGGGCGTAGCTGCCCACGGCCTTGGTGCTTGTGTTCTGGCCAACTTTCTTGGTCTTAGTGTGGACCTTTTTGCTCTTTCCCGTGTCCTCGTCATACCTCCAGGTGACGCAGTCGGCATTGACCTCTGCATAGACGAACGGGCAATCGTAGTTCAAGTCGACGTCTCCTTCCTTGATGGCTGTCAGCGAAGCTGGACCGCACTGGTAGACGCCTGCAAGAAAGAAAGGGAAGGGGAACCAGCTCGCAGATACATTTAAAACACAATGAAAAGCATACAAATAAATTTTCATAGCAAAGACCCACTAGGTCAGCTGGGAAAGCCTGTCGGAACAAAAATGTATTCAGCTGCTTCCAAAAAGTGCAGATCACAGCTGCCCGTCATATCTCAACAGGGATGCTACTCCACAGAAGCTGCTTTTGGTGAAAGCCATTGTGGTTGTAGGCATTGTGAGTTTGGGGGTGAGAGAAGGGGCAGAGAGAGAGAGGCAGGGGAGATTTTTGGAACTTGCAGGAGAAACCTCCTGCCAGCTGCTCCCACAAATCCCCCACCAGGATGACATTGCAGCAAAAGGTTGTGTGCGCCCCTTTGCCAGGCCCCCTAAAATCGGTACATGTAAAACAAAATAATCAACCCAGCTCCCTAAGCCGTTCCTCATAAGGCATCGTTTCCAGGCCTTGGACCATTTTGGTTGCCCTCTTCTGGACACCTTCCAGCTTGTCAGTATCCTTCTTGAACTGTGGTGCCCAGAACTGGACACAGTATTCCAGGTGAGGTCTGACCAGAGCGGAATACAGTGGTACTATTTGTTGTTGTCGTTCAGTCGTGTCCGACTCTTCGTGACCCCATGGACCAGAGCACGCCAGGCACCCCTATCCTTCACTGCCTCTCGCAGTTTGGCCAAACTCATGTTAGTAGCTTCGAGAACACTGTCCAACCATCTCATCCTCTGTCGTCCCCTTCTCCTTGTGCCCTCCATCTTTCCCAACATCAGGGTCTTTTCTAGGGAGTCTTCTCTTCTCATGAGGTGGCCAAAGTACTGGAGCCTCAACTTCAGGATCTGTCCTTCTAGTGAGCACTCAGGGCTGATTTCTTTGAGAATGGATAGGTTTGATCTTCTTGCACTCCATGGGACTCTCAAGAGTCTCCTCCAGCACCAGAATTCAAAAGCACCAATTCTTCGGTGATCAGTCTTCTTTAGGGTCCAGCTCTCACTTCCATACATTACTACAGGGAAAACCATAGCTTTAACTATACAGACCTTTGTTGGCAAGGTGGTGTCTTTGCTTTTTAAGATGCTGTCTAGGTTTGTCATTGCTTTCCTCCCAAGAAGCAGGCGTCTTCTAATTTCGTGACTGCTGTCACCATCTGCACTGATCATGGAACCCAAGAAAGTGAAATCTCTCACTGCCTCCATTTCTTCCCCTTCTATTTGCCAGGAGGTGATGGGACCAGTGGCCATGATCTTGCTATACTCCTATTGATGCAGCCCAGAATTGCATTGGCGGTTTTAGCTGCTGCATCACACTGTTGACTCATGTCATCCACCTCTGCAAAAATGCAGGTGGAGAATTATTGCTGATTTTAGATTTCCCATTATAGTCAAGGGGTAGGGGACAGAGCTTGGGATTTAGCAGATCAAAATTGGTCCCAAATAGTGAATTGAACTGGAACAACACAGATCCTTTGGGTCGCTTCCCACGCTACAGTTCTTTGATTCCGCTGCCTGCCACTTAGCCCCTTGCCAAACCTGGCCATTTCTGCCTTGGGGAACAGTGTGACAAGAAGACAAAACCCAAATCAGCCCCCCGCCCCAGTCCTCACCTGTGCTCCTCTCCTGGGGAGTTGCGTCCAGAATTTGCCACCCATTGTACTTGGAGCCAAGGTCCGGCCGGGCAAACCAGGCTTCATTCCAGACATGGAAGTTCCTGGGGCAGAGAATAAACAAGCCTGTGAGATGAGGGCAGATTGCGGCTCCCACCAAGAGATCCCCTTTCACCCCCCCCCCACCCAGGGCCCTGCCTCTCTCTGCAGAAAGGCGACTGATGCTGCTGCAGGTGCAGGTGAGGTGGGGGGAAAGTCGGGCTGAGTTACCAGATACTTTCGGAGGCCCGGTGGTTCCCAGAGCTGTCATAGTACACATCCACAATCAGGTTTCCGTCGGTATCGTGGGCAGATTCGAAATTAGTGATCACGCGTGCTGGAATTCCCAGGCATCGGAGGACTGAGAGGGAATGAGAGAGAGAATACGAAGTTTGTGAGGCTGTTCCTCAGAGGCAGAGGCAATAATAATAATAATAATAATAATAATAATAATAATATTTATTATTTGTACCCCGCCCATCTGGCTGGATTTCCCCAGCCACTCTGGGCGGCTTCCAACAAAAAACAGATACAAAAATATCACACATTAAAAACTTCCCTGAAAAGGGCTGCCTTCAGGTTTTTTTCTGAATGTCAGGTAGTTGTTTATCTCCTTGACTTCTGATGGGAGGGCGTTCCACAGGACGGGCGCCACTACCGAGAAGGCCCTCTGCCTGGTTCCCTGTAGCTTTGCTTCTCGCAGTGAGGGAACCGCCAGAAGGCCCTCGGCTCTGGATCTCAGTGTCCGGGCTGAATGATGGGGGTGGAGACTGCAGAATCACACAAGCTGGGATTGAGATATATAATGGCTGCAGAATACTCTTGGCTGAAACATCAACTTCTCAGGCAGGTGCTCTTTGCTCTGTAGCCTGTGAGCGCTCCTTGGGAGACATTGCCATTGACCAACCCCCCCCCCCTGAGTGCTCACTAGAAGGACAGATCCTGAAGTTGAGGCTCCAGTACTTTGGCCACCTCATGAGAAGAGAAGAATCCCTGGAAAAGACCCTGATGTTGGGAAAGATGGAGGGCAGAAGGAGAAGGGGACGACAGAGGATGAGATGGTTGGACAGTGTTCTCGAAGCTACTAACATGAGTTTGGCCAAACTGCGGGAGGCAGTGGAGGATAGGGGTGCCTGGCGTGCTCTGGTCCATGGGGTCACGAAGAGTCGGACACGACTGAACGACTGAACCACAACAACAACCAACGCTTGCTGCATGCCTGCCACCTGTGGTTTGGCTGCTGACCAGAGGCCGCAGAGCCTGCCATGGAAACCCACAGCTGGAGCTTGAGCTAATTCCTCGCCCCAGCAGCTTGGTGGTGCATGCCGGTGTTTCAGGCAGACCTACCTGTATTCAGCACTCCAGCATAGACCCAGCACTGCCCATACCGGACAGGTCTAAATCCCGCATGCTTCCATTTTCTCAGTATGTCCACACTTCCATTCCAGCTGGTTGGATTCTCCCCACCACTGTAATCCCCAATCCATTTTCCTTCCAGGACTCCTCTGTCGTCATTGCTGTTGACCTGCAGCAGGGGAGGGGGGAGTCGAGAGAGGCCAATGAGCTGCTCCTGCTCCTCCCCCCTTTTTGCACAGGCTGGATTGGACCAGGGAGCTGCAGGAAGGGAACAGGGGGCTGCTTGCCTTCCCCTTTCCACCCATGATCCCACCTCCACATAATTTTGCAAAGCAGTGAGGAAAGTTAATAGAGTCGTAAAATGGTAGGCAGGCAGGCAGGCAGGCAGGCGACAGCCTCCTCGTGTCTCCTCTCAGGGACACTCGCTCCCATCCGTTGGGGTAGGTGGGAGGCTGGTTCGTGCTGGGCTTTCCTTACCATGGCGCTGAGCACCCGCCCAATGTATTTGGGGTCATTTCGTCTGCGCACATCAGCAGTTGGGTCCTGGCGGTATTTCAAGCTCCGGTCTAGGATGTCAAGGCAGATGTCCAAAACCTCTTCTTGAAACTGAACACAGAGAGGAAGACAAATGAGATGCGGCATCCTGTGGCAGCATCACCCAGTGCTGCACACATAACCTGGAGCTCCCCCAGGAGGCATCTGGGCCTGGCCAGGAGGGAATGGCTGAGCTTCAGCCCGTGGGGTGGGTTTTAACTGCGATTTATCCCTCCAAGTGGCCATGTCTGTGGAATGAACAGAGTTTCAAAACCCCATCCTTGGCAGCAAAATTAAATGCACAGGAAGGAGGCTGTCAAACTGCGTTTTGAGCGAGTCCAACTATGAACTGGTTGAAGGGAGAGAGAGAGAGAGAGAGGACCAGGAGGTACTATTTGTTCCTTCCTCTGCAGGAGAGGAGGGGAAATGACATCACACAGAGCCCTCTCTACCAATTGCATTTCTATGGTCTGAGTCCACCACTCAGCAATACAGTTACAGGTGGGTAGCCGTGTTGGTCTGCCATAGTCAAAACAAAATCAAAAATTCTTTCCAGTAGCACCTTAGAGACCAACTGAGTTTGTTCCTGGTATGAGCTTTCGTGTGCATGCATACTTCTTCAGATACCCTGGTCTCTAAGGTGCTACTGGAAAGAATTTTTGATTTTGTCTCAGCAATACAGTTATGTGGAATTAGGGCCTTCTCATGTGTTGGGAGAATTACTGGCTTCTTTTGTGTTTTGATTTTGTATTTTTCTGTTGTGAACTGTGATCTTTGGAAGAAGGCCAATATACAAACTTAATAAAATAATTAATTAATACAAATATAAGATATCAAGAACACGTGCTTGTGAGGTTTGGCTGCTGATCTCTCACAGGGCCTGGGTGGGCGAGAGGGGCCCACAATGGCTCCAAAGGTTTCCTGCCCCTCTCCCTCCCTTGGGCAGAGGCTTGGGAGAAAGACTGTCCCAGAGAGTGTTCAGCTTGTTAAGACGACCCAGGCAAGGGGCTCCTCCTCCTCCCTCTCCCCCCCCCCTTCCTGGGATTGCCACATGCCCTCCTTTTCCAAGACACGTCCTCTTTTTCATGGGTAGAGTCATCATGTCTTTGAGCTTTGGGTGGATTTTTACAGCATTTTCCCTCAAAAAGTGCCCTAGTTGCCATACGTCTGGACATTTCACCAATTTGGCAAAAAATCCGCCCAGACCCCAGACAAAGTTTTGACAGTCCGATTCACACCGACGTGTTTGGGGAAAACCGAGATGTATGGTGATCCATAGTTAAAAGTAGAAGTCGGCAAATGTGTCCTGTTTTTTTGCTCTTCAATATATGGCAACAACCTCAGATATGCTGATGACACAACCTTGATGGCAGAAAGGGAGGAGAAATTAAAGAACCTTTTAATGAGGGTGAAAGAGGAGAGCGCAAAATATGGTTTGAAGCTCAACATCAAAAAAACTAAGATCATGGCCACTGGTCCCATCACCTCCTGGCAAATAGAAGGGGAAGAAATGGAGGCAGTGAGAGATTTCACTTTCTTGGGCTCCATGATCACTGCAGATGGTGACAGCAGTCACGAAATTAGAAGACGCCTGCTTCTTGGGAGAAAAGCAATGACAAACCTAGACAGCATCTTAAAAAGCAAAGACATTACCTTGCCGACAAAGGTCCGTATAGTTAAAGCTATGGTTTTCCCAGTAGTAATGTACGGAAGTGAGAGCTGGACCATAAAGAAGGCTGATCGCCGAAGAATTGATGCTTTTGAATGATGGTGCTGGAGGAGACTCTTGAGAGTCCCATGGACTGCAAGAAGTTCAAACCTATCCATTCTCAAGGAAATCAGCCCTGAGTGCTCAAAGGAAGGACAGATCCTGAAGTTGAGGCTCCAGTACTTTGGCCACCTCATGAGAAGAGAAGAGTCCCTAGAAAAGACCCTAATGTTGGGAAAGATGGAGGGCACAAGGAGAAGGGGACGACAGAGGATGAGATGGTTGGACAGTGTTCTCGAAGCTACCAACATGAGTTTGGCCAAACTGCGAGAGGCAGTGAAGGATAGGCGTGCCTGGCGTGCTCTGGTCCATGGGGTCACGAAGAGTCGGACACGACTGAACGACTGAACAACAACAACAACAATATGGCAACCCGAAGACCCCCAGGGACCGTCCAGCCAGCCTGGGAAGTGCGCTCTGGTCGAGGGAGAGGAGACACGAGGCTTTGCCATCCACACCTGGAAATGAGGAGCAGCTGGAAAAGTCCTTTGGTTTCACACCCAGCACCCGTTTTCTCTCTCTTCGTTTGAGAAAGTGTGGGGAAACGGGATTTGGAGGGCGCGCGTGTGCGCGTAGCTGAGCTCCAGTTGCTCTCGGCATTTCTGGACGGGGCCAGTACCGTCTCTCCTAACCCCACCGCATCCCGGTCTCCAGCCCCCGCCCAAAGGCTCCCCTCTACCTGGCCAAAGTCCCACGGTAGGTTTGAGATGTGGTACGCGTAGCCCGTGAAGATGATGCCGAACTCGGAGAGGACGTATTCCTTGCGCTCCGCGTCGTTGCCCATGAAGACGTCGTCTCCTGCAAGCGAAAGGAACAGACCGGTGCTGAGGGGCCATTTGGGTGGGGAAGAACTAGGAACCCCCCCCCCCAATACCTCCTTGGGATGCCCCCAGCCCTCCCTGCAGCTGCAGGTGGCCCGTCCTGTCCCTGCACGCCTTGGGTGCAACAAGAGGCCCCCCGGTGCCACTCCTGAGCCACCCTGAGGCCGCTTCGTCCAGCTCCAAGCACCTAGCCAGGAGGAGGAGGAGGAGGAGGAGTCTTGGGTCCCCACAAGAAAAGGCCGTGGGCCGAGGGGGCATTCGTCGGGGGAGGGCACGGTGGGGTGGGGTCTCTGGCATCAAGCGCTGGGGTGCCATGTGTTTTTGGTTTCCTTTCGCTCTTGTTTTTATGAAGTATTTCGTGTTGTGAACCGCCTTGAGATCTACGGATGAAGGGCGGCATACCAATTTAATGAATAAATACCTGTCGCCCAGGGGTTAAAGAGCAGCACGAAAGTGCCAAGGTGGGAGGCGCCGGCCTTCGTCTTGATCCCCAGCCGGTAGCGCCCGATGGCGGCACTGGCAGGGCTGGAAATGGCGACGCTCAGGGAGTTCGAAGCCGCTGGAGAGTCCTGGACGGCGCCCCAGGAGCCGCCGCCGGGTGCGGCGCTGGAGATGCCAAAAGCCACGCGGGTCTTGTCGTGCAGGGCGGAGGTCGATCCTGGCAACAGGAGGAAGGCGATGATGAGCTTTGGGCATAGTGGAAGACGTCACATCTTGGGCAGCCCGCGCGCACTCCGGGGTGGGGGCCTTTACGCCAAGTGGCTCCCTCGACATGAAGAGCCAAGGAGTCGCCCAGCTTGGGGGGGGGGCTCTGCTGCATTTCGGTGGCTGCTGCTGCGCACAATGCAACCACCCGGAGGGTCAGCTCCCTTCGAAGAGGGTGGCGGGCGGCTTACCTGTTTCGACGGTGAACGTGAGGCTGCCTGGAGCCGGTGCTGCTCCCCCGAAGGCCAGAGAGATACTGAAAGGTTGTCCCCGTCGCACCACCAGCTCGGTGCCAGGGTACTGCTCGGTGTGGTGCGCGCTGCCATTGGCTTTCCGCTTCCAGTCAATCTTTGGCACATCTGCGAAAGCGGGGACAAGACCCCAAAAGTTGAGGCAGAGAGAGGCTCGCTTGAGCCTCTCCTAAACAGGTCATGCCCTAGCAGCGACCCAGAAGGCACCCTTCAGTCACAGGGCACTCCTTTCCCTGAAGACCAAGAGCCGAGGGGCCGCCTTTCCCAGCAGCGCCCCTTTCCCTCAGACCGGCTGGGAAAACGCGCGTGAAATGGAGCTCTTGGTGCTCAATTAAAGAACCTTTTAATGAGGGTGAAAGAGGAGAGCGCAAAATATGGTCTGAAGCTCAACATCAAAAAAGCTAAGATCATGGCCACTGGTCCCATCACCTCCTGGCAAATAGAAGGGGAAGAAATGGAGGCAGTGAGGCAAATAGAAGGGGAAGAGATGGTTGGACAGTGTTCTCGAAGCGACTAGCATGAGTTTGGCCAAACTGCGAGAGGCAGTGAAGGATAGGCGTGCCTGGCGTGCTCTGGTCCATGGGGTCACGAAGAGTCGGACACGACTGAACGACTGAACAACAACACCACTTGCTGGGCAGCTCCGGACCGACCTCTCTTAGCGCCTAGGACGGGACCGGGCGGGCGAGCAGTTCATCAGGGACGGAGGGGAGTGGGGCACTCGCCCAGTCTCTCGCCATGGGAGTCCGGCCACATTCTGGATGCGGCCAAACCTGCACACGCGCGCTTTCTCTCCGCAAGCGTCCCTCGCACCGTGTCCTGCTGCATCGCCCTGGCAAGACTCCAGGCCCCTCCGCTCCTCGGCCCGGGGTGCGGAGCGCTGTGGCTGGGCTGCAGACCGAAGGAGCTGGGCCCCGAGGCCCCGAGCCCAGCCGCGTCCCGCAAGCGCCGGCTTGCCCTGCCACCGCCTCTCGCCGTAATTACGGCTCTTCAAACGGGGCGGACAGCGCACGGATTGTGTCCCGGTGGGGAGAGGGCAGCCCCGGGTCCCAGCCCAGGAGGCAGCCGGCCGGGGACTAAAGATTGGAAGTCCAATGTACGCCTGCTGAAAACTCATGCAGACAATTCAGACAGCACCTTTCAAAGGTTCATAGAACCGTAGAGTTGGAAGGCACCCCAAGGGCCATCTAGTCTACCCTCTGCACTGCAGGAATCTGTTGCCCAAGGTGGGGCTGAACCCATGACCCTGAGATTAAAAGCCTCCTACTCTACGGACTGAGCGATCACTAGACAGGGAGTTCCAAAGGTTGCTGCAGACATCAGAATACTGTGGTTAGTGGAGGATTAATGTGTTTAGATTTTCATGTGCTTTTAACTGCATATATAGATGTTGTAAGCACGGGTTCTTTCTGTGATATAGTGGTATATACATATTCCTTGGGGTCAGGATAGAGGTTCACTTTACACGCCCCCCCCCCCGCCCAGGCGATCAGCCTCCCTGCTCCAGCCCTGCCCTGCCCCTGGTGGTCCCCTTTCCCATCCATGTCCTGGATGAGCTGCCTGGTTCTGCTTTGCCGCCTGCCCAGGATGAGCCCCACCGGTCTTTTTCCACCCTAGAAAGCAGACCACCCTCACCAGCCCCTCCAGGCTGTGCTCCCAGCAGCAACAGGGCTGGGGCGGGGGAATGGGCAGCAGGGCTGTGCCTAACCCCTCTGGGCAGGGGGGCAGGTGTAGTGGGTCCGTCCCAGCCAGGTAGGGGGTGCATGGCTAGAGGAAGGCCAGCCCACCAGGGAGATGCAAAGGCTCCCCCCCCCCCAGAGGAAGAGGCAGGAGAACCCAACTGGCTTGTATTCTATTAGCTGATGCTGTGGAGGGGGAGAGGAGAGGGAAAAGGCAAAGGCAAAGCCTTGATCTGCTGGCATGCCCAACAGGGCCATGAAATGATGGCCAAGCCTTCCCTATTGACACCTGCCCAGCCTTGCCCAGGGTAGCTTGTACTCACCAGACATGCTTTCCCTTGTTCTGCTGCTCTTTGGGTCCTCCGGAGAAGCTCCTAGGGGTAGGATGAGTCTCCCAGTGGGTTAGGAAGCCCCTTATATGCAGCACACTGGAGGCTCCTCCTCCTTTTTGTCCCAAGGTGGGCGGGGCTCACAAGCCACACCAAGAGTGCCGCAACCTTCCCTGCCATGGGAGGGGCAGGCAGCAGGAGTGACTCTGGGTGGCTCTTCACTCCAGGAAACCTGAGGACAGAAAGGGGGCGTGCAGCAGGGGGTCATTTCCAGGTCAGGAGAAAGGGACCTGAATCAGCCAACAGTAACCTTTTCCCCTAGTCTTTCTAGGAAGGCCTCAAGGGGCCAGCTCTCTGGGGCAGGTACACAGGCCTCTGTACAACTCCTGCAGCCATGAAGCCACCATTTCCCACTGGGGAACAGCTGGGTGGTGAAAACAAGATGAATTTCAACAGGGAGAAATGCAAAGTACTACACTTGGGCAAAAAAAAATGAAAGGCACAAATACAGGATGGGTGACACCTGGCTTGAGAGCAGTACATGTGAAAAGGATCTAGGAGTCTTGGTAGACCACAAACTTGACATGAGTCAATAGTGTGATGCAGCAGCTAAAAAAGCCAATGCAATTCTGGGCTGCATCAATAGGAGTATAGCATCTAGATCAAGGGAATAAGGCCTGGAATAAGGCCTGGAAACGATGCCTTATGAGGAACGGCTTAGGGAGCTGGGTATGTTTAGCCTGGAGAAGAGAAGGTTGAGGGGTGATAGGATAGCCAAGTTCAAATATATCAAAGGATGTCATCTAGAGGAGGGAGAAAGGTTGTTTTCTGCTGCTCCAGAGAAGCGGACACGGGGCAATGGATTCAAACTCCAATAAATAAGATTCCACCTAAACATTAGGAAGAACTTCCTGACAGTGAGAGCTGTTCGACAGTGGAATTTGCTGCCAAGGAGTGTGGTGGAGTCTCCTTCTTTGGAGGTCTTTAAGCAGAGGCTTGACAGCCGTCTGTCAGGAATGCTTTGGTGGTGTTTCCTGCTTGGCAGGGGGTTGGACTGGATGGCCCTTGGGGTCTCTTCCAACTCTAGGATTCCATGATTCTAGGGATAAAAGTGTGGAAAAGACCACTCCTCCCTAGGACTGTGGCTCACCCGCTTACCTGGAGGGAGGGGCAAGGTGGGGCTCAATCAAGGGACAGCGTGTTTCTCTCTCTCTCTCTCTCTCTCTCTCTCTCTCTCTCTCTCTCTCTCTCTCACACACACACACACACACACACACACACCCTCCAGCTGCCATCAGGTTGACTGGATCTTTCCTGCCACAGAATCCTGCATCTTCAGGCCTTCCACTGCCCTCAGATGGGGTGGGGTGGGGGCATGTGCTGGCCTGTGGCTACTGGCAGTGAGGTTGGCAAGCTTGGGGGGGGGAGGGAAAGAGGGGAAAGATTGCCTTTGCCACCCTCTCAGTGCTTTGTCCCCCAACAGAGTTTCTCCTAGACCTTATTGCAGGTGGTGAGTTTGCTCAGATCCTGGCCACCCTCCTCCCCTGGCAGTGCTCCAGGAGAAGGTACAGTTGTCCCCACCTGTTGATGGAGAGGGGGCCCCCCCCTGCTCTTGGCTGCCCTGACACTGGCCTTGGGGTTGGGCTGCAGTGGCTCTGGCCCTCCACCTCCACCTGGGCCCAACTCCTTGTGGTTTCCAAGGTACTCTTAGTCTTGTGCCTTGCGGGGGGGCAGCAGAAACCCCCCCTCCTGGCACCTCCCTCCCAAATGAAGGGGTCCGGGAGTTTGGGAGCCTTCCTGCCTCTTTGGCCAGAGATATTGCCCCACTTCAGGGGGGTGACTCGCGTGATGCAGTTTTATGAAAGTCAGATGGGGAGGAAATGCCGGAGCAATCTGGCCCCAAGTGAGCAAGATCAAAGGAGGAAGATCTGGTGGGGCAATCCTGCTGGGGAAGGGATGTGCCAACCCCACCGTTCTTGGCTCCTGCTCAGCCCCTCCTGGGGTGGACAGGCTGACTGGCTCACGCCCCCCAAGGGTGATTGATGCTGACAAGGCCAGGAGCAGATTGGGTTGGCTGTGTGTGCTTTAACCAATGTGAGGAAATATTTAACCATCAAGGGGTTGCCGTTTGAATTGCAAAACAGCTGACCCAAAGAAATCCTGTTCCTTGCAAGGAACTGGCCATGGGTTCAAGGTGTGGGCCAGGACTGTCCACCCCCTGTTCAAAACTCACCGTAGCCACAACCTTGCTGCCACAAGCTCTGATGGATTCACTGGCTCTAAAAAGAGAGCAGACTAATATTCATAGAGCTGGAGGGTTTCTTTTTTCTTTTCCCCCACAAAAATTATTGGTGTTTCCACATAAAAAAGACAACAAATACAGAAACAAAAACATCAAATCAACATATGAGACAAAACAAATACAATAAACAATACTAATAACAAAAATAATTCTTATAAATACCTTAACACCACAGATACACAGGAAACTATTAATTAAATTCTTATTTCGAATCTTAATTATGGGGACTTCCCCCATTCTCTCTTCTGCGTTCTATTTCTAATCTACTTTAGTAACTTTGTAACTAGTTTAACAATCATTCACCATATCTTCAAATAAACGTCTTATATCCCTTATGTCATTCAACTTGTTTTAATCACATAAATTCATATTTCAAATCTTAACTTCTTATATTCTCTTTTCTATTAACTTAGTAAAGCTATTGCTATTATTACTTCTAACTCCTACCTTAAAAAATTAAATTCCAAACCTTATCATAAAAAGCCTAAATATTCCTTCCCTTCTCCGAAGCAGACACGGGGCAATGGATTCAAGCTACAAGAAAGAAGATTCCACCTAAACAGTAGGAAGAACTTCCTGACAGTAAGAGCTGTTCGGCAGTGGAATTTGCTGCCAAGGAGTGTGGTGGAGTCTCCTTCTTTGGAGGTCTTTAAGCGGAGGCTTGACAGCCATCTGTCAGGAATGCTTTGATGGTGTTTCCTGCTTGGCAGGGGGTTGGACTGGATGGCCCTTGGGGTCTCTTCCAACTCTAGGATTCTAGATATCACTCCAAAAATTAGACAATAGGTTAATGACCCCTTATTGTACTGATAGATTTGCTTTCTTACTTGCTGAACTGAGAATAAATGTTGCATTAGGATCACACAAGCTTAGAATAATGGCTTCATGGTCCCAATGAACTCTAGATCGAGAGGATCAAGAGATCCTTTCGGGAGCCAAAAGTCTCTTAACTTGCCTCAGAGGAGAAATACAACCCTGTGGCAGGTTGAAGGTTGTCTCAAACATAAAGTGTACATCAGGCATATCCAACTCCCAAGAGACTGTGATCTACTCCCAGTATAAAAAAACTGGCAGTGATCTACCCATTGTCATTGGAGGGAGGAGGAACGTGTGTGGGGTGGGTGAATTGCCCAGAGTTGTTGAGCTTTTTGGGCGAGGATTGCACAGTTTTTAAGCTCCCCCCCTCATAACTTTTTGTACACGATAAGGATCCCACAATCTACCAGGATCCGCCAGGGATCTGCCGGTAGATCGCAATCTACTGGTTGGACATGCCTGGTGTACATGAATTTGGCACATAATTTAAAACAAGCGGCAGCAAGACACGGAATAATGTCCCAATGGAAACTTTTTGTCCTTACCCACAACATTTTGTCCTTACCCACAACAACTTCAAATTTGGTGAGGATCTGTTCCTTCAGATCAGCAGCACAGCAATGGGCACCCGCACGGCCCCACAATATGCCAACATCTTCAGGGCAGATTTAGAACAACGTTTCCTAATCTCCTACCCACTCAAACCTCTCTTGTACCTGCGATACATTGCCGATATTTTTATTATCTGGGCACATGGTCAACAGACCCTGGACACCTTCCACCAGACATTCAATGACTTTCACCCAACCATCAACCTAACAATGAAGCAATCTATGCAAGAAATACATTTTTTGGACACTACTATAAAAATACAGGATGGACACATAGACACCACCTTGGCTTGAATTGTCACATGTCACATCAGTTATGTGACATTGGCTACAGGTTCTTTGCCAGAAAAGCTTTTCCCCACAGTTTCCAACAAACGTTGCCATATGTTCAGCCCTTGCCCATGAAGCAATAGCTCTTTGTCCTTTTGCCACAGATTTTCAATTGTTCAAGTACTTTTAGAGAAAACATTTCTCCTAATTACAGATAAAGGATTGAAGTTGCAAAGCAGTCACACTGGTCACATCCTTTAAAAAACACAATTTCAAAAAAGCATTTAAATTACCTGTGGAATACCATCGGCTAATACCCCAGAGGACAGGATCACACTTCAAAATGACCCTAACAGATTAGAGAACTGGGCCAAAGCAAACAAGATGAATTTTAACAGGGAGAAATGTAAAGTACTACACTTGGGCAAAATAAATAAATAAATAAGGCACCAATACAGGATGGGTGACACCTGGCTTGAGAGCAGTACATGGGAAAAGGATCTAGGAGTCTTGGTAGACCACAAACTTGACATGAGTCAATAGTGTGATGCAGCAGCTAAAAAAGCCAATGCAATTCTGGGCTGCATCAATAGGAGTATAGCATCTAGATCAAGGGAAGTAATAGTACCACTGTATTCCGCTCTGGTCAGACCTCACCTGGAATACTGTGTCCAGTTCTGGGCACCACAGTTCAAGAAGGATACTGACAAGCTGGAACGTGTCCAGAGGAGGGCAACCAAAATGGTCCAAGGCCTGGAAACAATGCCTTATGAGAAACGGCTTAGGGAGCTGGGTATGTTTAGCCTGGAGAAGAGAAGGTTAAGGGGTGATATGATAGCCATGTTCAAATATATCAAAGGATGTCATATAGAGGAGGGTGAAAAGTTGTTTTCTGCTGCTCCAGAGAAGCGGACATGGGGCAATGGATTCAAACTGCAAGAAAGAAGATTCCACCTAAACATTAGGAAGAACTTCCTGACAGTAAGAGCTGCTTGACAGTGGAATTTGCTGCCAAGGAGTGTGGTGGAGTCTCCTTCTTTGGAGGTCTTTAAGGGGAGGCTTGACAGCCGTCCATCAGGAATGCTTGGATGGTGTTTCCTGCTTGGCAGGGGGTTGGACTGGATGGCCCTTGCGGTCTCTTCCAACTCTAGGATTCTGTGATTCTATTATCGTAGCAGCCACATCCCAGCCTCACTTGGCTGACACTTGCTGGTCTCAGGGCCAGCCTTGCACTCAGCCTGAGGTCTGCTGGATCTTTTGCCCCCGGGGCCAAGTGCTCAGCTCCAATGCTAGAAGCTTCAGCAAGAGGAACACATGGCTGGGTTTTTTTAAGCACCTCAAAGATTTTGTCTACGTGAGAGTTCTTCTCAGAGCAGAGATTTCTTAGTTTCCCCAGTGGGAAATGAGAACCAGTGTGGTATATTAGTTAGAGTGTCAGACTAGGAGTGTCAGACTGGGAGACCAGGGTTTGAATCCCCAGTTGGCCATTAAGCTTTCTGTGACCTTGGTGGCCCTTGGCAAGTAGAAGGGGAAGAAATGGAGGCAGTGAGAGATTTCACTTTCTTGGGTTCCATGATCACTGCAGATGGTGACAGCAGTCACGAAATTAGAAGACGCCTGCTTCTTGGGAGGAAAGCAATGACAAACCTAGACAGCATCTTAAAAAGCAAAGACATCACCCTGCCGACAAAGGTCCGTATAGTTAAAGCTATGGTTTTCCCAGTAGTAATGTACAGAAGTGAGAGCTGGACCATAAAGAAGGTTGATCGCCGTAGAATTGATGCTTTTGAATTATGGTGCTGGAGGAGACTCTTGAGAGTCCCATGGACTGCAAGAAGATCAAACCTATCCATTCTCAAGGAAATCGGCCCTGAGTGCTCACTAGAAGGACAGATCCTGAAGTTGAGGCTCCAGTACTTTGGCCACCTCATGAGAAGAGAAGACTCCCTAGAAAAGACCCTGATGTTGGGAAAGATGGAGGGCACAAGGAGAAGGGGACGACAGAGGATGAGATGGTTGGATAGTGTTCTCGAAGCGACTAACATGAGTTTGGCCAAACTGCGGGAGGCAGTGAAGGATAGGCGTGCCTGGCGTGCTCTGGTCCATGGGGTCACGAAGAGTCGGACACGACTGAACGACTGAACAACAACAACGACCTTGGTGGCTTCTCAGCCTAAACAACCTCATGGGGTTGTGGGGATTAAATGAGGAAGGGGAGAACCAGGTACAAATATCACCTTGAGCTTCTTTGGAGAAACGAGGTAGGAGAGCAACACAATGAATGAATGGATGCTGGACTAGATGGGCCATTGGCCTGATCCAGCAGGGTTGTCTTATGTACTTATCCAAGCTTCCATCCGCTGTGATCTCAAGGCAGGGGGCTTTGGTGTGAGATGTCTTTCAAAATGGTTTCAGAATCCGTACATGTTACGTCCTCTGGACCAGACCTTCCTGATGGCAGGCAGCTTCAAAGAGGATGAAACGACCTAGAGTGGAGCAAGACCAGCAGTCTCTCAGGTGCTGCGCATGTGGCCAGCAGCTGGGAAGAGTCAACCAGAGGCCTGGCTGTGGCTCGGCCGAGAGGAAGAGATCAGTCCCTCACAAACAGCCACCTCCTGTCAGAAAGCAGAGCTGAAATTTCACCATCATCAGAAATGCTGTTTGTGTGCCCTGCTGCTGCCACTGAGAACACCTTTCTTCTTCCCCCACCCACCCTGGCAGCACCCAGGAAAGTCCAGTGGAGTATCGGGGTGCAGTGGGAGCCGCCTCTCCCAGCTGCAGGAGCCCCCTAGCTCTGTAGATGGAGAAACTCGATTCAATTTCCACTGAAAGGGGAAGCAAACCTTGCAAGAATTCAAACACAGCTATCCTTTAAAATTCACATTCCCCCCCCCCCCCCAATTTTGGAATTTGGAGTTCTTCAGCCAAGTAATGTATACTAAAATGCACATACTGTCATCAAGTGTACAGAAAAGTGAAAACAACATACAAAAATCCATTATTTTGGGGGGGGGGAGCACTTTGCAAAGAAGTGTCTATCAGGCAAAGTCACCTACAAACATGGGAATATTGGGAGTAAACACTCTGAGGGTAAGAAACAAAATAGAAAATTCCTTCCAGTAGCACCTTAGAGACCAACTAAGTTTGTTCTTGGTATGAGCTTTCGTGTGCATGCACACTTCTTCAGATACACTGAAACAGAAGTCACCAGATCCTTAAATATAGGGTAAGAACTGTTGGACAGTGGAGCAGACTCTCTTGGAAGGTGCTGGGCTCTCCATCCCTGGGGGGCTTTGAGCAGAGACTCGATCACAAACTACCAGGGAGGCTTTAGTTGTGATTCCTGCATTGCATGGATTTTGTCGTGAGCCAGGAATCAGCTTCACCTGTTGAGCAGCAGCCTGAAGGAGCAGAAGGCAGAGTGACTTCACCTGCCACTGACTGATCAGCCTTCTTGCTCCTGATGAGAACCAGCGGGCTCCAGCTTTCTTCCGCAGGGTTTCCAGCCTCAGTCGGTTGCTGGAAACAAGATTCCTCCTTCCTTAGAATCTTAGAAACCAGTCCAACCCCCTGCCAAGCAGGAAACACCATCAAAGCGTTCCTGAAAGATGGCTATCAAGCCTCTGCTTAAAGACCTCCAAAGAAGGAGACTCCACCACACTCCTTCTCTCATTGGTACTGCTTGAAGTTGTGCTTCCCGCCAGAGTGGTACCTATTTATCTACTTGCACTTTGAAGTGCTTTTGAACTGCTAGGTTGGCAGGAGCAAGGACCGAGCAATGGGAGCTCACCCCGTTGCGGGGATTTGAACCGCCGACCTGATTGGCAAGCCCTAGGCTCTGTGGTTTAGACCACAGCGCCACCCGCATCCCTTACTTCTGACCTTAGGGCTGGACTGAACCTTGCATATAGACTCTGCCTCTAGGCAAGTACCCCCTGAGACTCAGCTGGTTAGCTGGCCTCTCCTGCCACTGAGCTCTGCCTGGTTGAGCAGCATGGGACTATGACAGGGTTGGACTAGATGACCCTTGGGACCCTATCCAACTCTACGTATAATTCTGAGAGTCCCTGCTGCTGCTGCTGCTGCTGCTATGACTACTATTAGAAACACTCCAGGTCTGGACTTCCGGCAGGAGCGCCATTGCGGGCGGCTGGGAGCCGTCTCAGCTCCGAGACGGCTCCGGTTCCCCCGGGGTTTGGAGCTCCGCAACCGGGCTGCGGGCTCCGGTAACCCACGGGAGGAGCGTCCTGTGGTCGGGGCTTTCCTGCGGGCCCCTTTGCGCTGTCCTGCTCTCGGGCTTCCCTTGTAAAAGGGAGGCTCGAGTGAACGGGCTCCAGTGCGGGGCTGAGGAAGTTGTCCCCAACCGGGGGAACCAAAGCGGCAGCCGGCCGCTCGTGGTGAGTGCTACGTTCTTCCAATTTCAGCTGAAAAAGAAGGAACCGTGAGTAATGATTGCAATTTGGACTAATTGGATTTAATTTGGATTAATTGGCTTACGGAGAGAGACTTAAAAAGCGGAAGTCCGATTCTCTCCTCTGTGGCAAGATCAAAGTAACACCGGATTTGGCTGATTGCTACATGAATTGCTTTGAAGTTTTACGTTGATTCTGATTCTGATGGCTTAATAAATCCCTGCTTTGGGAAGAGACTGAGATATTGGAATTGTTTCTTCTGATAAATAGAGGATTTTTGCAATAGAAAGTTTACCCTCTGACGAAAGTGGAAATGGTGGCTGAAATCTGATCTTAAAGGATGGAAAAGTACTGAGACATTGTTGCTCCCTGCCAGCTCCTGTTTTTCCTGTTTGGTTCCCACGGTTCTATCAGACCCAGCAATGGCATTTGGCCAGGAAATTTTGTGGCGATTGGAACTCCTGCAACAGAGTGTTGCTGTAACATTTTCGGGGATTGGAAGTGCCTTCAAGGACTTTGCTGCGGAACTTAAAGTAACAATTAGAGAATCTGAAGATATATTTAGAGATACAATCCGAGTGAAATGTCTCCCAGAGTCATCATTGGAAGTAGAGAAGACACAGGTTCAAAAAGAAGAACGGTCTCAAGAATGTGAGAGGTCTGGGACCTTTGATATTAACTTTATAACGGCTTTCTGGGGTGAGAGCCCAGAAATGCAGGAATATCAACTCTGGGAGTCAAAACTGGATTTGAAGAATGGACGAGAGTCATTTGGAGACAACGCGCAAGGCGTTCGGAAGAGTGCAGCAAAGATACTTGGGGACACTGTTTTGGTTTTTAGCTACCAAGGGAAAGGTGACATTCTGCAACAGGGAAGATGTGTGATTTTGGAGGAATATGGATTGGGAATATGCTGGGGGGAAGACTGGTGGGAGATTAAGATGGGAGGAGGGAGGATTGTGAGGAGAGGGGTGGGGTAAAGTAAGTTATGAATTTTATTAGGACGGCTTACCAAGGGACTTCTGGCGAGGACACCATTATCGGCGGTCGGGGGTTGTCTCGGCTGCGAGACGACCCCGGCCCTCCCGGTGGAAAGGAGCGCCGCTACCGCACAGCAGGCTCCGGGAAGCCACGGGAAGAGCGTCCTGCGGTCTGGGCTCTCCGGCTGGCCCCATCGCGCCAACCTGTTCTCGGGCTTCCCCTGTAAAAGGGTCGCCCGAGTGAATAGGCGACGGCGCGGGGCTGTGGAGGCTGCCCCAATCGGGAAGGCTAAGTGGCACCTGTTGCCGGTATATGAGCGCCTTCGTTCTTTCAATTGACTTAAAAGAAAAGAAGAACCCCGTAAGCTGTAAGTACGGAGTTTAAATTGGCTGCAAAATTGGAAATTGGCTGCCGGGGAGAAACGTCAAAACGGAAGCCCGTTTCTCTCTCTGTCGAGAAAGTGAAAGTAACATTGTATCTGGCTGTTGCTACGCTTGACTGATACAAATGTCTTTGTTGATGTTTTCATTGATGCCTGTCAGATTTGCTTGCTTTATGAAGAAACCCCCGTCTGGGGTGGATTGAGACTTTCAAGGTATCTCCTCTAAAGGATTGTGGAATACAAAGGAAATTTTTCTGCATTCTGTCTAGGGGGAAAATGGAGGCTGCAATCTGAAATTTGAAACCTGATGATGGAAAAGTACTGAACTTTGTTATTTCCTGCCTGCTTCTGCCTTTTTCTGGTTTCGCTTTTAAAATGTCTACAGACCCAGAAATGATTTGTGAACAAAGGACAATCCTTCTGAAATTAGAATTATTGAACCAGAATGTCACCGAAAGATTTCTTGAGATTGGAAATTCTTTTAAGAACTTTGCTAAAGAACTTAAAGAAACTATTAGAGAACAATATACAGGGATTTTATCTGAAGCTGAAAACACGCAACTCCAAGAAGAAGAGAAACTCTGTCGAGGTGAGAGATCCAGGGTTGGACAAAGTGACATTATATCGGCTTTCTGGGGTGAGAGTCCAGGAATGCTGGAATTTTTGGAACTTCAATCAAAATCTGAATTGAAGACTGAAGTGGAGATGTGTGGTGGTGACGTACTAATTCCTGTGAAGAGTTCTGCAAGGATGCTTTTGGACAATGTTTTGGTTTTTGGATATAAAGGGAAAGTTGGCATTCAGGACAATGGTTTTGGAGGAGGATGGGGGGAAGTCTGGTGGGTGATAATGAGGGGAGGAGAGAAAATGGCAAGAAGAGGGGTAGGATGAAAAATTTCATATGTTCAATTTGGAAGGCTTACCACGGCATCCCGACGTCAGATTTGGATTAGAGAAGAGATACTTGGATTGTGCTTATGAATGATATTAGTTTAATATTTTATAAGATATGAAATAGAAACAGTAGCGGCAGTTTTATTGGAATAAGAAATAGATATGGTTATAAGAAGTTAAGATTTGTAATAAGATGTTGTATTAAGATATTTACATATTGAAAGACTTAAGATGTTGAGATGATGACTATGAATTTAAGTGAAAGAAATGTTAAAAAAAGTAAAGTTACTAAAGTAAATTGGAAGTGAAAGCAGAAGAGAGAACGGGGGAAGTCCCCCTAACTAGATTTGAAATAAGATTATAAATTAATAGATGGTGTGTTGGTGTTCCAGGGTGTGAGGTATGTATTTCTTTTTCTTTTTGTTAATGTAGTATGTTTGTTTTGATTATGTGTTGTTGTTGTTTCCTCTGTTGTATTTGTTGTTGTTTTTTTTTGGTTGTATTTGTTGTTTCTTGATGTGGAAAACCAATAAATTTTTTGTAAAAAAAAAGAAAAAAAAAAAAGGACGGCTTACCAAGGTACTCTTTTGCCAGAGGGAAACAAGCGATTCGGAGAAGGGAAGGAATATTTAGGCTGTTTATGATAAGGTTTGGAATTTAATTTTTTAAGGTAGGAGTTAGAAGTAATAATAGCAATAGCTTTACTAAGTTAATAGAAAAGAGAATATAAGAAGTTAAGATTTGAAATATGAATTTATGTGATTAAAACAAGTTGAATGACATAAGGGATATAATATGTTTATTTGAAGATATGGTGAATGATTGTTAAACTAGTTATAAAGTTACTAAAGTAGATTAGAAATAGAACGCAGAAGAGAGAATGGGGGAAGTCCCCATAATTAAGATTCGAAATAAGAATTTAATTAATAGTTTCCTGTGTATCTGTGGTGTTAAGGTATGTATAAGTTTTATTTTTGTTATTAGTATTGTTTATTGTATTTGTTTTGTCTCATATGTTGATTTGATGTTTTTATTTCTGTATTTGTTGTCTTTTTTATGTGGAAACACCAATAATTTTTTTTTTGGGGGGGGAGAAGAAACCCTCCAGCTCTATGAATATTAGTCTGCTCTCCTTTGAGAGCCAGTGAATCCATCAGAGCTTGTGGCAGCAAGGTTGTGGCTAAGGTGAGTTTTGAACAGGGGGTGGACAGTCCTGGCCCACACCTTGAACCCATGGCCAGTTCCTTGCAAGGAACAGGATTTCTTTGGGTCAGCTGTTTTGCAATTCAAGCGGCAACCCCTTGATGGTTAAATATTTCCTCACATTGGTTAAAGCACACACAGCCAACCCAATCTGCTCCTGGCCTTGTCAGCATCAATCACCCTTGGGGGGCGTGAGCCGGTCAGCCTGTCCACCCCAGGAGGGGCTGAGCAGGAGCCAAGAACGGTGGGGTTGGCACATCCCTTCCCCAGCAGGATTGCCCCACCAGATCTTCCTCCTTTGATCTTGCTCACTTGGGGCCAGATTGCTCCGGCATTTCCTCCCCATCTGACTTTCATAACTGCGTCACGCGAGTCACCCTGAAGTGGGGCAATATCTCTGGCCAAAGAGGCAGGAAGGCTCCCAAAATCCCGGACCCCTTCGTTTGGGAGGGAGGTGCCAGGAGGGGGGGTTTCTGCTGCCCCCCCGCAAGGCACAAGACTAAGAGTACCTTGGAAACCACAAGGAGTTGGGCCCAGGTGGAGGTGGAGGGCCAGAGCCACTGCAGCCCAACCCCAAGGCCAGTGTCAGGGCAGCCAAGAGCAGGGGGGGCCCCCTCTCCATCAACAGGTGGGGACAACTGTACCTTCTCCTGGAGCACTGCCAGGGGAGGAGGGTGGCCAGGATCTGAGCAAACTCACCACCTGCAATAAGGTCTAGGAGAAACTCTGTTGGGGGGGACAAAGCACTGAGAGGGTGGCAAAGGCAATCTTTTCCCTCTTTCCCTCCCCCCCCAAGCTTGCCAACCTCACTGCCAGTAGCCACAGGCCAGCACATGCCCCCACCCCACCCCATCTGAGGGCAGTGGAAGGCCTGAAGATGCAGGATTCTGTGGCAGGAAAGATCCAGTCAACCTGATGGCAGCTGGAGGGTGTGTGTGTGTGTGTGTGTGTGTGAGAGAGAGAGAGAGAGAGAGAGAGAGAGAGAGAGAGAGGGAGAGAGAGAGACGCTGTCCCTTGATTGAGCCCCACCTTGCCCCTCCCTCCAGGTAAGCGGGTGAGCCACAGTCCTGGGGAGGAGTAGTCTTTTCCACACTTTTATCCCTAGAATCATAGAATCCTAGAGTTGGAAGAGACCACAAGGGCCATCCAGTCCAACCCCCTGCCAAGCAGGAAACACCATCCAAGCATTCCTGACAGATGGCTGTCAAGCCTCTGCTTAAAGACCTCCAAAGAAGGAGACTCCACCACACTCCTTGGCAGCAAATTCCACTGTCCAACAGCTCTTACTGTCAGGAAGTTCTTCCTAATGTTTAGGTGGAATCTTCTTTCTTGTAGTTTTGATGTTAAGCTTCAGACCAGGCAATTACTGTAGCTCTTTATTGCCCGTATTAAGCGTAATTGTTGCAATATATGCAATAAGTCCAACAGTGGAGCATCTCACTTATCATACTGTGGCACACAGCAGTAGTCTAAGGAGAAACTCCAGGTATAGGGCAGTATATAAATTCAATAAATAATAAAATAATAAAAGCACAGTTTTTCAAGGCTATTCTTCCAGATGCTGCAAGCTCAGAATGATCTCATTCTTCTTATCTTGCAGCTGTGTAACCCATTCTGCTTTCTCTGGCCAGCATCTGAAAGTTGCATCACATACAGAACAGAAACTCACTCAGATGCCAACTTTGCTGCCACATAAACCCGGACAACACCATTACTGGCCCCAACAACATCAAACACACCATCTCAGGACTATTTAATTGCTCATCTTCCAACATTGTGTATGCAATCAAATGCCAACAGTGCCCTTCAGCTCTCTATATTGGACAAACAGGCCAAACCCTACGCCAAAGGATAAATGGACATAAATCTGATATCAGGAATCACAAGACAGAGAAACCAGTAGGAGAACACTACAATCTCCCAGGACATTCTATAAAAGATCTCAAAGTAGCTGTCTTAATACAAAGAAATTTCAGAAATAGACTGGAAAGAGAAGTGGCTGAATTACAACTAATCACCAAACTTAAAACCATGCAGAAACCTGGTCTGAACAAAGACATTGGATTTTTATCTCATTATACATAACAAAGCTATCTTTAGCCATCTCACCCCTTGCCTTTCCCTGCAAGACTAATTGCAGCCATTAAGAGTCGTCTACAGGTTTTCCACACCTATCAGCTGATCACCCCTTCCCACCACCCTTCTGAGTAATACCCCTCCCCACTCCCCCACTATATTTAAGGATCTGGTGACTTCTGTTTCAGTGTATCTGAAGAAGTGTGCATGCACACGAAAGCTCATACCAAGAACAAACTCAGTTGGTCTCTAAGGTGCTACTAGAAAGAATTTTCGATTTTGTTTTGACTATGGCAGACCAACACGGCTACCCACCTGTAACAGAAACTCACTCAGTTGTCTGTAAAACAAGTGATCGATCCCCCAACAATATTTACCTTTACAGTACAGTCAAACCTTGGCTGCCGAATGTAATCCATTCCGGAAGACAGTTTGACTTCCGAAACATTCGACAGTCGAGGATCAAAGGGTGGCTGGCAAAGTCAATAGAGAGAAAAGAAAAAAACTCAACAGAAGCTGTTCGGCTTCCGAAAATTGTTCGAAAAGCGGAGCAGTTATTTCCGGGTTTTCGGCGTTCGGGAGCCAAAACGGAGGCGTTCGGGAGCCGAGCGGGTTGGGGGCCCCTGTCTGCTCCCCCTGACCCAAAGGCAGCCCTGCTGGGCCTTCCCACCCTGAAGGGTCAGCGGACAATGGGGAGGAGACCCAGCAGCCGGGGAGACCCCTCTCATGCCTGGGAAACCGATTTCAAAAGCAGGATCCGGCCCTCAACTTCCCACCAGAGGTGCGCATGAAACACCCGTGTGCAGAGGAGCTAGGAAGTGCCTTCTGGGGGAGGCCCAAAGGACTCCCGGTAGACTTCCTCTGGATGTGGAGGTTCCACCTAGAAAAACCCACAAGTCTCTCCCCTCCAGCAGCTGGGATTCATTGCAGGCAGAGCGGAACCATCCTGCCTAGTAGCCATCGACAGCCGCCGCCTCCCTCCTCCCTGAGTTTGTCTCATCCTCTTCTCTGCCTCCTGTGGCAGGGAGTTCCGTAGTTTAGAAGCAAGTCCTTCCTTTCATCTGTCCCCAATCTTCAGGGGATGTGCCCGAGTTCGAGTCTTACGAAAGAGGGAGAACATCTCTTCTCTGTCTGCTTTCTCCTTGCCGTTGCACAGTTCCACAAAATTCTCCCGTTTCCTTGCCTTTTCTCTAAAGCTAAAAAGGCCCCCCCCACCCCCCCACACATTTATTCTTCAAAGGGGAGTCACTCCACTCCCTAGATCATTTGGGGGATTCTTTTCTCAACACTTTTCTACAATATCCTTCTGAGGATGGGGCAACCAGAACTGCAACTTGGCCTGATTAATATTCTATTGTTTTTTTTTATTCTGAATAAATTTCACTAGGTTTTATGGAGAACAATACAAAATTTAATATCGAACGTATTTTTCCTTTTTTTGGGGGGGGGGGGTTTTCCAAACCAATACTTTGAATATTCTACAGCCTTTGAAATGTGTGTTATTGATTCATTTTTCTTTTAACTGTTTATTTTGTGATTTTCTCCTGAATTTTTATCTTTCAAACCTTCCTGGGATCTTTGGACAAAGGGCGGTATTATAATACTAAATAATAATAATAATAATAATAATAATAATAATAATAATAATAATAATAATAATTTATTACTTGTACCCCGCCCATCTGGCTGGGTCTCCCCAGCCACTCTGGGCGGCTTCCACCAAACATTAAAATACATTTAAAATATCACAGTTTAAAAACTTCCCTAAACAGGGCTGCCTTCAGGAATTTTCTGAATGCCAGGTAGTTGTTTATTCCCTTGACCCCTGATGGGAGGGTGTTCCACAGGGCAGGCGCCACTACCGAGAAGGCCCTCTGCCTGGTTCCCTGTAGTTTTGCTTCTCGCAGTGAGGGAACCGACAGAAGGCCCTCGGCGCTGGATCTCAGTGTCCGGGCTGAATGATGGGGGTGGAGACGCTCCTTCAGGTATGCAGGACCGAGGCCGTTTAGGGCTTTAAAGGTCAGCACCAACACTTTGAATTGTGCTCGGAAACGTACTGGGAGCCAATGCAGATCTCTCAGGACCGGTGTTATGTGGTCTCGGCGGCCCCTCCCAGTCACCAGTCTAGCTGCCGCATTCTGGATTAATTGCAGTTTCCGGGTCACCTTCAAAGGTAGCCCCACAGAGAGCGCATTGCAGTAGTCCAAGCGGGAGATAACCAGAGCATGCACCACTCTGACAAGACAGTCTACGGGCAGGTAGGGTCTCAGCCTGCGTACCAGATGGAGCTGGTAGACAGCCGCCCTGGACACAGAATTAACCTGCGCTTCCATGGACAGCTGAGAGTCCAAAATGACTCCCAGGCTGCGCACCTGGTCCTTCAGGGGCACAGTTACCCCATTCAGGACCAGGGAGTCCCCCACACCCACCCACCCCCCAAAAACAGTACTTCTGTCTTTTCAGGAGTCAGGATTTAACCTCAATCTGTTAGCCGCCATCCATCCTCCAACCGCCTCCAGGCACTCACACAGGACCTTCACCGCCTTCACCGGTTCTGATTTGAAAGAGAGGTAGAGCTGGGTATCATCCGCATACTGATGAACACCCAGCCCAAACCCCTGATGATCTCTCCCAGCGGCTTCATACAGTATCATGGTGGTTTTATTTCATTTGAATGAAAAAATCATATGAATTCATGAGGATCCGTTTAAAATCATCTAGATCCGCCTTTTACCCGCACTTCCTAGCTCCTCTGCACACGGGTGTTTCATGCGCACCTCTGGTGGGAAGTTGAGGGCCGGATCCTGCTTTTGAAATTGGTTTCCCAGGCATGAGAGGGGTCTCCCCGGCTGCTGGGTCTCCTCCCCATTGTCCGCTGACCCTTCAGGGTGGGAAGGCCCAGCAGGGCTGCCTTTGGGTCAGGGGGAGCAGACAGGGGGCCCCCGACCCGCTCCGGCAGCTAATCCTTTTTCTCCCCCAGAGGCCACCCCAATAATCCCTTGGGCAAACATTAATTAGTGCAGGCTCACAGCCGGACCAGCCACCCATAACCCCCCCCCCCCGGGATTAGCAGGCAAAAGGGGACCCAGGCGTCCGGGATCACAACCGCCCCCCCCCCGCTGCCCACCAGAAGGGCAAACGTGGACCAAAATATTAGAGCCACGTTAAAGGAGGTGTGCGGGGAGAGGACCGTTGCATGCCAAAGACAGCAGCTGGAGGAAAGGCACTCTGCGCATGATAAAGGCACACTTGTCCTCAGAACCTGAAACTGAGCCCGTGTGCTTCGAGACGAAGGGCTGCTTACATTTTGGGGTGTGTGGGTGTTTTGGGACCCCAACGGCTCACGTGGGACACAGATCGTGCTGGTGCGGAAAATTTCTTGTCAACCCCCCCATTGATCCCCCCCCCACAAAAAATGGTTTTACGTTATTTCATATTTTCTTACAAAGGAATAATAACAAGTAATAATAATAAAAACTTTTATTTATATCCCGCCCTCCCCGGCCGAAGTCGGGTTCAGGGTGGCTAACATCAGATACGTAACATTGGTATAAAATCAAACAATAATTAAATTGCCTCCTAAAAACATCTCAGAATCAAATTAAAGTCTAATTAGATGGCTTTCCGCAGGGTTAGGGCTGGGAACAGTAAAGTGTTATCTGAACTGAAATTTCAGCCTTCAAGACATAGGAAAACAGCTATTTTGGTGGAGGAGGGTCAAGATATTAACCGATATGCATGAAATTTCATATATAGCTATATAATCCCTAGTATAGTAAGATAAGACCTTCGGAGCAGGTATTCCCCCCCCCAAAAAAATCAATTTTAAAAATAAATAAATAAATCCAAAAAAAATTGTTCCTTTATAATTTGTCACCCCCTCCATTATGGAACCCGGGGTGGCCCCCCCTGCCACGCCCCTGGGAAGGGGTGTGTGTGTGTTGTGATTTACTTGGGCGCTTCTTGCACCAACGCAAGCCGCAAGCAAAAATCCAGCAGAGGGTGGTTGTTTAAGAGGGGGCGATAAATTCAAACCCACCCACACCTGCTCCCCACCAAGGAATCCTTCAGCGCAGCAGAAACAGCAGAGGCAGCGGTTGTGCAGTGGTTAGAGCGCCGGGCTGGAACCTGGGAGAGACCAGGGTTTCGAATTCCCGGTCACTTGGTGACTGGGCCGGTCGCTGCTTCTCTCAGCCTAACCCGCCTTGCAGGGTCGGCGTGAGGATTAAATGGGGGGGGGGAGGGCGAGACAGGAGAACCAGATACACCACCCTGACCTCCGTGGAAGCTGATAAAACACAATAAATGAATGAGAAAACTGAGCAGACTCAACGTATTTATTATCATAGAATAATCAGACCATCATATTATGGAAGACGTTTCCCTGGATGCAAGATCGTATCCGCTGCAGGAAGACTCACCCCCAGGGATATTTCTCCCCCCCCCCATAATCTTTTTATTCAGTTTTACAGACATACAATATATTTACAATTCATTACATGTTGAACATTCTGCATTTTGGCCTCTCTGGGCCTGGACTTCCCTCAAGCCTTCCATATGGTTTCCACAATATTCTTTATTTGTTTTTATATTTATTCCATATATTATTGCTTTGATATTCATAACTAACATAATCATTGCTTATTTCATCATACAATGATATTTATTTTTTACTACAAAGCTTCCTGTAATCCTACTAACGTATTAAATTGTGTATATTTCTTCAAATAATTTACAAATTTTCCCCAATCCTCAATAAATTTCCGATCTCGCTGTTCTCTAACTCTCCCTGTCGTTTTATCTAACTCCGCATAATCCAACATTTTCAAAATCCATTCCTCTTTCGTCGGCAGTGTTTCCTGTTTCCAAATGGAAAAAAAACCCCCAGGGATATTTCCTGGTGGGGGGGGGGGCAACTTGGCAGAATACATGGGAGAGAGTCAATTGTGAAACGTCTATGACACTAAATATCTTGTTCCCATTCACATATATTTGAGGCTATGTAACCCTGCATGGGGCGTTTGTTCGGGCTGGAAAAAGCGTCTCTTCCCGCGGTCCTCAAGCAAAAATTTCTGCATTTCCCTTAAATTTCCCTTAATTTTTCCTGTTTCGTTTCCTTTTATCTCCGGGTGGCTCACAGCATTCAAGTGTTTCTCCAAAAGGCACTTGGATCGCTTGCGCATTTGTAGAATTTAACTGAGTGATATGTCCCAAAACAAGGCACAGAAATTCCCGGAGCTGAATCTGAGCAGCGCCGCCGCTGCGTCCCTCTGGAGTGGTAGTCCTGCAAAAGACCCCCTTCTTCCGGTGGGGGGGGCAGGGAAGGCCCCCCTGCCTCTAAGCCCCCTCCCCAAATCTTGCATTCAAAGTCTCTCCAGGAAAGGAGGAACCTGCCCCCCCCAAGTCCTTCCTTCGAAAGTGGGGGGGACGGACCAGGGAGTGTGGTTTCCTTGAGGCTGTGGGGGGGGGGCAGTGTCTCCAGAGGCAGGAAAAGGCATCATATGAATAGACCCCCTGGAGGAAGAGAAAGAAAAGCTGCAGACCCTGCGGAGATGGTTGGAAGCTGCCCAGAGTGACCCAGGCAGATAGGCAGGGTATTAATAAAAATAAAATAAAATAATAATAATTCACTTCCACGAGCTAAAGGGAGATCCAAAATACAGTATTTTTCGCTCCATAGGGCGCACCTCATTTTTAGAGGAGGAAACAAGAAAAAAAAATTTTTTTCCTCCTCTAAAAGCCCTGTTTTTTGAGGATCAGCTAAAAGTTTTGCAGCTTTTTTTTGCAAAGGGAAAAGCCCTGTTTTTTCAGGATCAGCTAAAAGTTTTGCAGCTTTTTTTGCAAAGGGAAAAGCCCTGTTTTTTCAGGATCAGCTAAAAGTTTTGCAGCAGCTTTTTTTTGCAAAGGGAAAAGCCCTGGTTTTTTTGAGGATCAGCTAAGCATTTTGCAGCTTTTTTGCAAAGGGAAAAGCCCTGTTTTTTCAGGATCAGCTAAAAGTTTTGCAGCTTTTTTTGCAAAGGGAAAAGCCCTGGTTTTTTTTTTTTTGACGATCAGCTAAATGTTTTGCAGCTTTTTTGCAAAGGGGGAAAAGCAAAGAGGAAAAGCCTCGTTTTTATGGGGTTCAACTCACATTTCTGCAGCTTCTAAAGGAAAGGGAGCCATTTCTACAGTTTCCAGACAGATAATCTAATCAGCCAGTCCCATGTTGCTGGGGAAACAAACAACCTCCCTCTGCAGCACATTCAACCATGGAGGGCGGGGCTGAAAGGGAGCCGGGACTCTTATCTCTCTCCCAATCTCTTGCTGATCAGCTGCTGAGCGGGGTCCTTTCAACACCCCCTTTTCTCTTTGTAAAATAAAAAGCATGATCCTCTTTTGGCCCCTGGGCAATTCGGCTCCAGGGACCACCATTCGCTCCAGAAGACGCACAGATATTTCCCCTTAATTTTTAGGAGGAAAAAAGTGCGTCTTATGCAGCGAAAAATACGGTATGCACCAGCAATTCTCTGCGTCTGTTTTGGATGACGCTCCGGGAGAATTTATCCATACCGTCAAATTTACACACGGTGGAAAACAGCCATGGAAACTCTTTAAAGAACAAACATCCTGTGTTTTTTCTTTGGGTGGGTAGGGTCGTCTAAAATGGGAATGTTTTCCGCGGGCGCCGGAAGGAGCGCCAGCAAAGAAGGAGCGCCTGGCTGATTTCATGGGGCAGGGAGTTCCAAAGTCCATGCGGAAAGACAAATACGGGAGAACCTTTTGGGGTTCCTTCTCGCTGCCCTTGTCTCTGGTAAGGCCGGAGGAGCTCCCCGCCACCAGCACTGGCATCCAAGGGGAGCCCCCCACCCACAAAGGGTCCCCCAATCTGTCCGCCCCCCCCCACGCCGCTTACCGGTCACCTCCAGGCTGGCACCGGTGATGTAGCGGCTGTCGTCGGAGGCCAGGAAAGCACAAACCTCAGCGACGTCTGGCGGGAGGCAGAGGAGACTGTGAAGCCCCCTCCTCCCAACGCCTGCAGCCCCCCCCCAGACACTGCCAGCCCCCTCCCAGGAAAGGAAACCTGCCCCTTTCTCTTCCGCAGGAGGCCAGTCTTGCCGGGAGTGGTCGGCAGCACTGGTGGTGTCTTTCCGCAGCTGCCAGTGGGGACGGATCCAGGGACCTTCTCATAGCAATATTATTATTATTATTTCCTGTACAATCTATACAGTATCGTGGAGCCGGGAGGGGCCCCTGAAGGTCATCCAACCCAACCCCCTGCAATGCCGGAATCGCAGCGCAGCTACATTCCTCCCCCAAACTCCCTTAGGCTATGTTGTTCCTATTATTATTAATTAACTAAATTTGCATACAGCCCTCCATCCACAGATATCACAACATAAAAATACGATATGAAATCCCTGGCAGGCAGCATCTGAGAGGGACTGAGAGGCAGAGAGGCGCCGCGGAAAAACCCAGATACTTTTTGCATTTTTCGTTGCTGGGCTAGATGACCCTTGGGGACCCTCCCAAACACCATGATTCCTCTGTTCTATGACGTCTGTGACCTCCCCGCCCGGCAAGAGGAGGGAGGGCGCTCTGCAGGTGCTCAGAGGCAACCTCCCCTTCCCTCCCCACCCTTCAAAGGAAGCACAAATATATGACTAGACCTGACCTTCGGGCTCCCCGAGGCGTCCCAGCGGCACCATGGAGGCAAACTGGGGAGAAGGAGGAAGGGACAGGGGTCAGGGAGGGATTGGGGCAGGGCGGGTGACTTCTTCACCCCAGAGGAATTGTGGGGAGGGCGATGGTGGGGCCTGACCTCAGCCCCCCCCCCCGAAAAACGCCCACCTTGTCCAGCACTTTCTGGGGGACCTTGTCCGTCATGGGGGAGCGAACGAACCCTGGCAGAACCGTGTTGCAGCGGATCCCGTACCTGCAGAACAGCAAGGAGAGGAAGCGTCGCACAGTGGTTAGATCCAGGACAGGGCAGGGGGGCGATTCCATTGTCAAGGGTGGGACACTTGGAGCATGTTTTTTGGCATTCACACATGTGTAACAATGTAAATATACATAAAAACTAACAACCAAAATTTAAACTATGTTCTTAATAAGATACTGAACATTTTACTAATTTTTTATTTTTATTTTTATGGATATCTTTGACGATTTTATTAAATGTTAAAGTATTGTCACGGGTGGCACAAATAAAGGACATGGAGCTTGAGATAAGTTTGATTTATGGAAAAACTGTGAGTTGGGAGGTGAATCCATGATAAACTCAGCATGTCTGTTTAAATCAATATTTATTGGTTACAACTATGCAATCAGGAATTAAGTTTAGGAAATTTAACGATACAAAATTAAGGAAAAAATGCTGTCACGGGTGGGACAATCATCAGAAAACTTTTAACTCGAACACTTCTGTGAAGACTACGTGGGTGGACTTTTGAAAAGGAGGTCCATAAACTAAACTTAAAAGAAATGGTTAGACTGCACGTTTGGAATCTTCCTCGCCAAAGTCCAGCGCTCATCTAGCATTCTTATCAGGCTCACTTTTCATGGAATGGCACAGGGTTCAAATCCGCAAAGCTCGCTGGCTGCGGACTGTGAAGGGCGGCCGACCTCGCAGGGTCGTCGTGGGGACGGGACGAGGAGGGGGCCGCCCAGCCCAACGCTCTGCAATGCAGGAATCCCCAGAGGGCGGCTGCCCAGGGAAGGAGGGCAGGCGAATGGGGGGTCTCCTTCCCACCCCCCACCCCCCGAGTTCTCCCTCTGCCACCCAGCCTGCCTTACCTGGCCAGCTCCTTGGCTGCCGTCTTGGAGAGAGCTTCTACCCCAGCCTTGGAGGCGGCATAGTTCACCTGCCCCAGATTCCCCACCTGGGCAGGAAGGAGAGATGAAGGGACTGAATTATTGGCGGTGGGGAGCAGGCTGGGGGGGGGGCCAAAGGGCAAGGAGGTCATTAGGAGGGGGGGGTCACTGCACCTTGCCCACGATGCTCCCCAGGTTGATGATGGAGCCCCCCGAAGCCCCGCTTGCCACCAGCGCCTTCGCCACAGCCTGCGTCACCAGAAAGGTCCCCTGTGGAGAAGGAAGAAAGTGAGCAGGGACGGGGTTGGGATGGATGACCACGGGGTTCCTTTATCATTCTATAAGCAAGATCATAGAACTTCTCTCTGCCACAGACTCCCCCAGCTCACTAAGCCCTGTCATAGAATCCTAGAATCCTAGAGTTGGAAGAGACCCCAAGGGCCATCCAGTCCAACCCCCTGCCAAGCAGGAAACACCATCAAAGCATTCCTGACAGACGGCTGTCAAGCCTCCGCTTAAAGACCTCCAAAGAAGGAGACTCCACCACACTCCTTGGCAGCAAATCCCACTGCCGAACAGCTCTCACTGTCAGGAAGTTCTTCCTAATGTTTAGGTGGAATCTTCTTTCTTGTAGTTTGAATCCATTGCTCCGTGTCCACTTCTCTGGAGCAGCAGAAAACAACCTTTCTCCCTCCTCTATATGACATCCTTTTATATATTTGAACATGGCTATCATATCACCCCTTAACCTTCTCTTCTCCAGGCTAAAC